>NC_135773.1:4541481-4641500 GCF_028453695.1 Augochlora pura | reverse complement strand
GGGGGGGGGGGGGGGGGGGGGGGGGGGGGGGGGGGGGGGAGAGCGAGCGAGAGAGAGCGAGAGAGAGGGAGAGAGAGAGAGCGGCGCGGAACATCGCGGGCGTAGCGTAATGACAGATCGATATGCGTCTCAACTAAATCCAATCTGTTTCAGCATCAGTATCCTCCGGCACTTCAATTTCGATTCCGTCTAAACGTTGCCCAGTTTGTACTGGCACGTGTAAAGCGGCCCGGTACACGGTGAAACGCGGAACTTCTGCACACACCGTTTCGTGTACCGACTTGTTTGCGTCCGCGCATAAACAGCCGAAACACGCTATGTATTTGTGTTACACCGATGTTGAACAGGGGCATCAAGGACGGGGGTACCGGGGCTTTCGAGCCGTAATATTGACCATCATAGTGATCATATTGCGCCGTGCTGCTCCTCGATGACTACCGTCAAAGGTCAATTAGAAAATTTCGTCTTTCCTGGCCGCGCCGTCGCTCTTCTGTTTGCTGGGTGAGTAAAGCGAGAAATTTCATGTCATAGTCGAATAATTTTTATTTTTATGTTAATGAAATAATTATAATTATATTTAAAAAGCGAGTGCTTAGAAAAAGTAAACTGAATATAAGACGCTGAAGATTTAATTCTAACAATAATTAGATTTATTCTTGTCTTTAACATTTCTCTATAAAAATAAGAATTTGTTAGCTAATATTCACCTACAAAATATAAATTTCTCGGTTTTGAAGATACAGCCGTAAAATTAACAGAACACGTATAAGAAAACAACGCGCGATACATTTTCTGCTCAATTAGTCAAGTCGATAGCACACAAATAATTGCACAATGAGCGAAAGATTATAATTATGTTCGCTACAGGTCTCTCTATATGCACGCTCCTAATATTACACCGAGTAAAAAGTTTGTTTGCCTTTTCTAGGCAAGCATGCGAGATTCGCATTTTATGCGAAAAACACGTCTGCAATATCTCTTGTTGTGTAGCTTGGACTTTGTTTGGTTAAAGCTCGTATTTTTATCAATCCTACTCCATATTGCGTTGCACGCTCTTGCCAATCGATTGAGAACGTCATTATTATATTTTTTAGAGAACTGTATAAAATAATTGAATTTAATAATCACTAATAGTTCCGTATTCAAAAATTCAAATTTTTTAATCATTCAGTTCTTTAAACAGTTTTCTTTGCAATGTACGGCTATTAATATCTACAGTTTAAATAATAGAGAAGTTTCTACGATCGGTTTTCGTTTAGAAATATTTTTAGAACAATTTTCGCTTTCATCCTCCGATTTTATCGTTCGCCGCTGAGCAGAGTTTATTTTGAGACCGCCCACGCAGATTCTACAGACATGTTGCTGAAACTTGGTTTCTACGGCGCCGGTATTGATCAACACCAACTTTGGAAGACGCGCTCGAAGCGTGGCGTGTTGCAATAATTTTTTTTTTAAATAGACTCTTTATAAAGAAAACCCAGTTGCCAAGGACCATCGCAAAGAATTAACAGATCGCACCATCGCGTTCAGCTTCTAGCTAAAATCAGCGCTGATCGTTTCGTAATTTGCATCTTCGCAGTTCCAGTCCTCGCGGAACAATATTACTTCGGCTCCGTAAAATATTTTAGCTGTTGTGATTTCACAGACAACGTATTAAGGTCGGCTCGCGCAGTTAATTATCAAAGCGCTTCCGAGTGCAGAACGTAGCCAACAGCGATGCGGAATTTTAACATTTAGTATTTCATAAACTAATGGCCGCGCGCGCCGGAAACTGGTCCCAATGGCTTCAAAATTTCATGCCCCGACACTCCGCGCAATTTCTAATAAAAATCGAGAATCCTGTAAACCGCGAACGAATGTTAAACGAATCTTAAGACGAAGAGTTAAAATCCATAACTTGGACATCGACGATTCCCTTCGATCGTCGAAAAGAATAAAAAAGGGGATCATCAATTACAGATTCTCGTTAGTCGAAGATTATTCAGAAATTCTCGCGTTTTTTCGTTTCTCGATTTTTAGATTTTATTTTGCTCTCGTCGCACTACAAAAACCCCAAAAAGCTTTCCAGCTTTGCGAACGGGCGCGTCCCATTGCGAACAGCTCGCAGCAGGTTCTCACTTTATGCGAGTAAACTAAGGGATAACAGAATCACTGGGTGAACTACTAATAAACTTTATGAAAAAAAGTATTGTCGGGGCGGAGGAGTATATGACGCGATCTGGGTACATAGGATGTCTCAGGTTTTACGGTTCCGCGAGTTAAAGTAAAAAAACGGAATTTCATATAAACACGGGGCCGGTGCTTTATTAAAAAGTTACAACGGGAACTAAAAATCGCGAGGGGGGGAGAAGGACGAGTCGACGTGTCGTGCCTGATGAATGCGTTCAATGCGTTATTGCTGTAGTATTAAAAAAAAACAGACAGACACGTATCCCGGCCGCGTTTCCAGTGAAATCGACTCTGCTCGAGGTCGGTGTAAAGGGTCGGCGATCTACGCGGCGGCTGCGGGGAAAGATAGAATAGGGAAATGGCCGGATGTAGAATGAGGGAAATAATTGAGACAGAGTGGGGGTACTAACGAAGACTGAGCGGGGCAAGAACCATAAACTCGAGGGACTATTTTGGACAACGCCCGGGCCTATATCAACGCTTTACCTCTTGTCTTTGCATAAACTTGGAAGCACGTACTCCCTGTTTACGTCCCGGCGAAACGAAATTGTATGTTGCAAGAATATTAGATTATTCTACGGAAAATGGCGAACTTCTATTCGCAGTCTAGCCCGCACTCGTGCAAATGAAAATTATTTTGCTTCCCGTTGAAGCGAATAAAATTCCACGGTGACTGTAAACTGCGACCCGAAGGGGCCGAGGTTCTTGCCGGCGACTTTCCTGAATCTGATTCGATGGAATTCGACAAGTAGTACGTGCAAAGGCCACTCCATAATTTCAAACGAAATGAAAGTTACTCTGTGCAGATGAATTGAAATTACAAAGTAAAAGGACGCAGATTAGTTTTTCAACATTTTCATATTTCACGAATTTTAATAAAACTTGGAAATTATGATAGATCAGTGGAAAATTTAGATTAGGGGACATGATAGATTAGTAGAGAAGTTAATCTTTAAATTTCGGTAAATAATTCAACATTTTCATATTTCACGAATTTGAATAAAATTTGGAAGTTATGATAGATCAGTGAAAAATTTAGATTAGTTGAAAAATTAATCTCAAATTTTGGTAAATAATTCCGTCGACAGTCAAAGCGTTATTAATATATTTCATGTTTTTAGGAGAAGCATTTCATCAAAATGTACCAATTTGTTATTTCAAAATTTGTTATTTCTTCGCGAGGCAGTAGCGTTCTATAAATAGCGTTTTTAATCAAGTTTATAAAACTCACGGTTCCCCTTCTCTAGAAATGCATATTTATCAGACTCGAATAACAGGAAAATGAAATTAATTCTTCGCGTATCACGAACAAATGATTTTATGCGGTTTTCGACTCGTATCCGTTCCGAGCCATGTATTTGGAGTTACGGTGGTTGGCTTAACCATGTCTCAGTGGTTAAATGATCGACGCCATCTGCTATGCCAGCTAGTTTGACACGGATGTTCAACGCTAGCGATTAATTGCGATCGAGTGAAGAAACGGATCGTTTGTCAGTCATCGCGGATGATTGGATGTCGAAGGGAGATCGAAATTAAGAGAGGACGCGGATGCAATTAGCATCCGCGCACCCGTTTCATCTGTTTATTACGCGAGCCCGTGTCGCAAGCGTGGGCGACTGCGTTAAAAGGAAAAAAAAAGACATTTCGGAGCGGGAAAAACAATTCGTTCTCAACGAACGTAAACAAATGTTTTATTTACGTGTCTCAGCTTCAGGTTAAATAATTACAGGGCGCATCGTAATTAATCCGAACGCGTACAAATTCTCGTCGAAGTAGTCGAATTCTTGTGAATTATATATGGACTTTCTGCAAATATTTTAATACTAAACGCGCCGTGCATTAAAAGTGACTGAAATGTGTCGGTGCATAAAAATGACAGGATTGGATTTGCTTAAACTTTTCGCTGTTTTAATATCAATATATTTTCTAATTAAAATCGAAGCTATATTAAGCATATATTCGAATTTATTTAAAAAAAATGCAACGAAGGTTATTATTTCTACTAATTACAAGATATCGACTTTGGCAGAAGGTTAAAAAAATTATTAAGCAAGCAGAACTTTAATTTACACATTTGCGTTGTTTGTATTATTACATGTAATGATACCCAACTGTCTGCTCGTAGCGGGCTCGATACAGTTCGGCGGGTATACATGTTAAACCCGATATCATCACTGTTTTGCACTCGATTAACAGGCGCGGCACTTCAATTGTCGCGTGTCTATTGATCTATGAAATACTTCACGATCGAAGTAACAACATAATTGAACGGAATCACCAGCGATAGCGAGGAATATCGCATTAAGTTATAGTGTTGCATATGCTAATTCCATTAAGCTCTGCTCCCGTGTAACCACGAGCCGTTGCCACGGTTATTAAAATTATTGTTTGAGCATGAAATATTAGCATAACGGGAAGGAAATGTCCCTTCGATTCCAGCGTGTTTCATTTCGTCGAACAACGGCAATTAAATCGCGCTTCGATATTTTATTAATTTCTGACTCGTTTACAATGTACGAGCGGGGTTTCGATCCGTTCTCCGTTCCCCCTCCCCCTCTCCGTCTCGACACGCTTTTTTCTGTTTTCGAATTGTGTGCCACCCTCGAAGCACGGGGGAGGGGGGGACGAGTTCAATGTTAGCATAACGCCGTGACGAGACGGGAGGGGGGGAGCAGGGCTAGTAGTTGGCAAGATATACGTAGGATTAGACCATTTCGACGGTAAGCTGGTCGTCCGGCAATCAGATGTTCCGTTCTCACGCTCCAATCGCTAATCGCTCTCGTACTAATAGCGGAAAGCACTTCAACCCCCTACTTTTAACCCTCGCTGTGAAAATGAATCTAAAAAGAACCTTTTAGCGCCCATTTCACGAAGCTGTGTTGTCGGGTACTTTCAACGAAAATCACATTCAGGTGTTACGCTCTTTTTTTCCGCCCACAGAAATTTTCTTCCCATTTTTTTCACCCTTACCTTTACTCTCGAAACAATAAATAATAATAATATAAGAGACATCCGCGGAACGAGAAATCGTTCCTTCAAATTCTATCGTTTATTATCAGACCGCAACCGTGACAAAAATAAATAAATTGCGCGCGGAACAAGCGAGAACGTTTAAATAATTTAAAAATGTTGTTCCATTAATTGGGACGCGAATGAAATAAATAAATTGAGATCAATTGAAATTTTCGTGAAAATTTCGATCATTGAAAGACTGCGGGAGGACCGTGAGATCGATGAAATTTTTGAACAATCGGCGTGCGAGAGGTTAACTTCTATTGTTCTCGCGCGCGGTTGGTGTGCGCGATATTTGTTCCGTTCCTCGTATCGTTATAAACACTACGGATTTTCGGTCGACCGTGCGTACGTATATACGACAGCGGGGATACTGTTCACGAGGTACGATGTTCTTTTCGCGGAGATCTTGTTAAACTGATAACAACTTTAATAACAATACCCTGGCGGTGTGCGGGGAGGTGCGCGTATAATATACGTGCATCGAAATGCATGCAAACTAGCCTGGAATACAAATCAGACGCCAAGAGGTTCGGCATAAAGTTTAAGAAGTTTGTCTCCCTGAATAAATAGCTTGTCGAGTGTCGCGGGGGAACGTGAATAAATGCAGCGAGGCTAAGACGTTATTGCTTCTCGCTGAATGTTCAGCGTTGCATAAATTACTAACCGGCAACAATGTGGAAAAATATCGCCTGGACTCGAATCCATACGAAGTATCATTAAAATCGAAAAATGATATTACCGTCTGACTTCGAGTAATCGCTATTATGTGAACTCGTTATTCGATTTTAACGATACAACAACGCGTTTCAAAACACGTGGTCCTGAAATTGCAGCTGTATATCGCGCGTAATAAAAATGTGGATCTTGTGGTAAACGGTGGAACAAAAATTTGTCAAAGTCAAATTTGCTCTGTCCAATATTGTGCCATTATAGTTATAACGAATTATACGAAATTAATTAACATTAGACAATATTAAGAAGGAATTTAAATATTCTATAAATAGCAATTTCTTATATTAGAAATCAATGTCCACGGTTACATAAATCTATTAAATGACAGCAGAAATATTTTAGCTTTACTTTCTGGTAACACCTCTCATAGAGTTAAATTAAATTGTCTATATGCGCACATTTTATTTAATTTAAATCGTAAGAGATTAAGCCTTTTTTACAAACAAGCACATGTATTAATATTAAAACGCCCGCAGTTTAATAACGGAACAAAATGCATGTAATAAAAGTCGAATGAATGAATGACGATGAAATATGAATAATGTTAGCGGAATAAATCGTGGCCTGTCGGGAGCGCATTTGATTGTTCGATGGAAAAGCGTTGTTTAAGCTCGCCGCAGAGTTATAAATGATACACACTGTTCGTATATAAACGCTAAACGCGGCGTTCTCTTGGTTCGGTTTCGCAGCGCCCTGTCAAGAGATGACTCGGTATACCTTGGGATTTCGTTGGAGGATTCCGAAAGTTTTGATTGTTTCCGTGACATGTTGGAAAACTTGAAACGTTGTTTTACTCGGCTAGTGAAATAAAAATGTGCATATAACCCGGGAACTGGGTCGGGAACAGAAGGACAAGATCGCCTTCAATTTCGTACCTTCGTGTGCAACGTGTCTCTTGAATCGGCCTATACTCTAAAGGAAGATCGTAGTAGGTATTCTCAATTTAAATAACAAATCGGATGTATAGGCTCTGATTGGCAGAGAATATCCGCGTAGCTTGCACGGTCCAATACGAGCACCGTAAATATTAAGCATTTTATATTAATGAGAATACGGAATTAAAGTAGAACAAATATTTGATAGAATCGAACGCCTGAAGTGGAAACGCGGATTCCGATAAATAGCCCCCCCGTAACGCGTTTAAAACCGTGGCGCGTTGAACGTTTTCCGCCGGACAGGCATTATATCTCATTGAATTATTAAAAGGTACGCGACATTTTCAGATTTGATAGAAAAATTGTAGCACGCGTGCGTCGCGTCGAGCGATAACGCTTTATAAAAAATTTCACTCGACCCATTAAACGATGTCTGTGCGCGCGCGCGTGTGTGTTTTTTCGGCCTCTCCCTCGCGAACCGTGTATCGTGTAGAAAAACGAAGCAGTTCACCAAAGAGGCTGTTTATACGCGTTTCAAAAGACGCGCAAAGAAATAGCGAAATTAAATGATTTTTATAGCATAACAGATCCTTCCCCCCGCAAGCTAGTGAATTTTTCATCGCGGTTTAGTTTTAACAGCGATAACGCTCCTCGCCGCGCAGGGCTTTAAAGTTTCAGGCTCTTGCTGTCTCTTCTTCTTCTTTAAAGGTCTTTTCATTGAACGACGTGTGCTACATGAATTTTTCACGGTATGTCGGATTAAATAAATTAAATAGATAAAGGACCGGGATTAAAGCTTTCTCTCTCTCTCTCTCTCTCTCTTGGTCGTCCTCTGACGCGATTCCCGGCTTTTAGTCATTACCGATAAAACATGGGATACGTATTTACTTAAAATTTCAAACATCAACCATCGGATGGGATCTGATTTTCTGAAAATACTTTAAACATACTTATCTATTATATTTCTCGAATTAATTTTCAGATTGATAAATTGCAATACAGTGAAACCTTCGATATATGGCACTTTAAAATTGGAATTATCCATTGAATAAAATATATTTTAATCAGTTCAACTCAATGCAATTCTGATGCAAAAAATATTGTATGAATCAGTAGAAATTAAAGCTGACACTGTAACTAATTGCTCTATTATCTCAATATTTACAGTGGGCGAATAAATGTTTTCGGACGCAATGTTAGAGAGACTAGGTTACTGTAGAAAATTATTTTTTTTCCGATTTTATCAATGCTCGGAATGCTCCGAAATATTTGCATTCGTATTACCGTAATTATTTATACTATTATTACTATTACTATGTATTGTTATACCTTATGCAAGAAAATGGCCACAGTTTCCGTGGGTCGTATATTCAGGATAATACGAAAAGTCAAGATCTCGTACGGAGGGTATTTCCACCGCTAGGTTCGTTTTTCAGACGGAGAAAAAATTTGCCCCGTTATTAGCATCACATGAACTACATTTGTGCAAAGTTTCAAAGTTTTTTGAATTTTCGAGCTGCCGAACTTCCCTTGTTAGCCAGGAACGTGTTAACTATGCATATTAACCTGTCCTCGTTACTTTCGCAGCTTATTCCACCCATTCATGCTAAATTGCCACAACGATGGTAGGTCGATACGCTGAAAAATTAATACTTGAAACAATGCACGGTACAGGATAAGAACAATGAAAATATTATCGAACGTTGATGTTACAGTTTCAATGGAACTTATAAACTATAAGAATAAAACAGTTTTAGTAGTAAGAACAATTTTTTGCTCGTCAAGGCTGTGAAAGTTCACGATCATTAAATATTGAACAAGTATTGAATAATGGACAATGAAAATTACTACAATAATATTAAGTAATTATTATGGCTGAATTGATATTCTTATTATTTATCTGTGATATTTATACACATCTTTTTCAGTTCAAAGCTACTATCACTCTAAAGAAAAAGTATTTTCTCATCATTTTTATACTCACATTTTTGATAAAAATTTACGAAATATATTTTGTAATAGATAATAATTATTACCTGCTTTAACTGTTGACAACTCAAGATAAAGTTATTCAAGCTCGACATAATTATTTATTTCAAAAACTGGTTCCGTCAAAAAATGCTTCGCTAAAACACTATACTTTTATAGTGACCCACTAAGGTGTTCTTTAATTGACCTTGGACATCAAAATGAAAGGGAAAAGGCTGAGGTACAACTGCGCCACTCGCCCTCTGCATTTACTTAATTAATCCTTCTGAATTCTCTAAAAAAAATTCAGCCTGTCTCGTTCACTTTGCGAGACGTTATTCCACCCTGGAGCAGAGTTGAGAATTATCCAAATTGTGCCGAAGAAATATATATCTAACATAACTATTTCATAAAATAATTCTTTCAATTATTCTATGTAATAATTCATTTAATTATTGTATATAATAATTCATTCAATTATTGTATATAATAATTCATTCAATTATTGTATATAATAGTTCATTAACCCTTACAAAAAATTCTATCTATTTCTCTCAGTAATTCTTTCTTCGTCATTCGACTATATTATCCGAACAAAGATTATCGAATTATTTAAATAATAATGCGAATAACTGTTGACTTTGTCATTTTTACATAATTTTGTAAGAATATATTATCATTTTTTACAACGAGAACTCTTTCCGTTGAAACATTTGAAACCAGTGAACTGTAAAACTTATTAAAATCGATTGTTTTTTTAACGTGTTCCTGTACTAGTAAAATACTTATTCGAAAGACAGATACCATCTTTTTCGAATAAATTCTTAATTCAATAAATTCTTATTAAAAAGTGAATAGTCATTCAGCCAGATTACTTATTTATCCGACAGCACCAAATAAAACAGTATATTTTAGTCTTCATCCCCTATTCGTCGTCCGAATAAAATTCTGCCCAGCCCTGCATTACAGCGAGCACAGAGATCGCTGACTGTGATCCAAGATATCATCGTCGCTGTTCAGAGAGTTCGGTGGCATCGAAACAATTAGAGCCGGCGGTGTTGTAGCGGTTCGAACAGCGACGGTTGCCCGGTGAAATTATTCAATCAAAATTCAAAGGTCGTGCGGAAAACGCGCCGCGCCGGGGCGAATGTTATTAGCAAAGGCGCGCAACATGTACTTCTTAACCGCCGGCAGGAAACGGGTCAAAGGTATGCAAATCGGCGTATCCACGAAACAAGTAAACCGGATGGCTCGAACTCGCCGGAAATCTCCGTGGCGACATTATTTTCGCGTCGTTTTCTCTCCCCGTTTTCTCGGCCGCGCCCGCGTCTCCTCTCCTCGCGGTCACTAGTTTTTCTTTTACGGCCGGTCGCAGAGGAGAGCCTCTTTATGTAGTTTTTTCGTTAGATAGCGCGGCAACTTCGTCAAGATAGACGATCCGTTCGTGAGGCCTTTTTCACCGGCCGAGAGACCAGAGAGAGAGAGAGAGAGAGAGAGAGAGAGAGAGAGAGAGAGAGAGCAAGAGATGAAGAGAGGAAGAGAGGAAGAGAGGAAGAGAGATAGATCAGACAGAGAAGGAGAGAGGGATAGACCTGAGACCACGGCGGACGGAGGGGCGAGGGGAGGCGGTAAAAAAGAAAGAGATAAGGAGCCTCTCTCTTTCCCGGGGCGAGTATCCTGGCGAATCGACCCTTATCGTTTCGCGAATGGCCACGTGATCGAATTTACCCGAGATTGAAGCCGAGCGGGCACGGTCGTCCGGGACTTCCGGTAATCCACTTTCCCTTAAACCGCAGCCACCCTTAAAGCAGGATGAATGGTTAGCGCGGAGAAACCAGAACCCGAAGTAAATTCTCGAGTGTGCACCGCGGATTAGCTTTCGCGCTAACTACTTGTATTACAGGGAACAGTCCCGGCGAAAATTGGAATATATTCACCCGTTCCGGTTCCCTCGTTTGACACGGCTAAATATTCTGTTTTAACTCCGTGACACTCGGCGCGGACCGCGAACAGACCCCGCTTTTCCCGCCGATTAACGGCGTCGATCGCGAAACGCGGCGAGCTGCAGTCCGGTGTGCCGGCAGCTTTAGTGTCACCACGTTCTTCCAGTGTCCGGCGATAGGATCGAGGATGTTCTTGTCTTTGTTGTATTTTAATGGTTATAGAGTCAGCTCTAGAAGGCTGGCGATTGAAATGCGCTCCTGTCTTCTTTGATATACTTTAATAAATATCGGAGACTGCGTGTTAAGTTAAGCTTGTCTACTTTTGGCGTATTCGTGTTAATTTACCGTCTTCGGCATTTTGGTGAAATAAAGAATTGCATACAATTTTCTTGGTCTTAATCGTATGCTTGTTTTTGGTGAGGTATACTCTGAGGGTTTGTGCTTTGGAACTGACCGAGTAGTTTTGGAATATTTGTTAATGTCTTTTAATGATGCAATAATTTTTATAGTATAGTGAAATTTAGAGTAATTTTACGGAGTATATTAGAGTATTATATAGAGTATATAACTTATTATACTCTGTATACTCTATAATTTATAGAGTAATCGAGGTTCCAGAGTATATAGACTACATTAAATAAATATTGAATATCTTGTAATATTATAATCATAATTGTTCCTACATAATTATGTATTATATAATTGTAATTTAGTTCCCCGGGATATTCCATTTCAAACAAATCTCGATATCAATTGTTTCTCATTCATTTTCATATAATATTATACAAATCTAGAATGTAATAATTTTCTCACGAAAAGCGTTCTTAAAGATCACCGCGTGTCGCCGCTTTGTTAATGCAAAAGTTAGAAACTAATTCGAGAATGAAGGTTCATTTTTCAACGGAGAATGACTTCATCTTAGGGTATTCCGTCCACCCAGAAACTTTCGAATTCTCAATCTTTAGTTTTCGAAATTTTTCTTACATGTACCTGCTACGGCACTGAAAATACTTCATGGAAGTTTCAAGTTGATTCGATTAAAATCGACGAACTTGGGTTAAATCCGGACGGTGCGTCGATGTTGTAATAAGAGAGGACATGAAACTTTAACGACTGGCCGGAATATCTAACAAATTACTGACTCGATTTGCTTCGAATTTCGCGAGCTCCTTCCGATATTAAAACGTCGGCGGCTTTTGTTTTTCAATCGCGTTTTTTGGGACAAGGATATCGACTTTTCAAATACGCAATATTATATAATATTGTATTATATTATATTGCATTATGTTCTATTGAATTATATTCTATTGAATTTTACTATATTGAATTATATTATATTGAATTATATTCTATTGAATTTTACTATATTGAATTTTATTATATTGAATTATATTCTATTCAATTATGTTATATTATTTTATATCGTATTATATCACATTATACTACATTATATTATATTGTGCGAAATCGTATTTTTGCAGAATCCAAAGTAAATGATTAGCATTACGAATGATCGAACACAGAGCTGCATATCATATAGCTTTCAGAAATAATAACCGTGCTTTTACAACAAATAATCATCCTTCCCTCGATTCCAAAATGCAAGCCGCGTGAATTAATTTCGATCGCGATATTGACCTTACTGTCACCGCTCCATCTTCAATCGAAGCAGACAAAATAAAACGCGATCTTCCGAATGCGTTTCTCGACTACCAACAAACTCGGAAGTTCATTATAAATGAATAGAATACATTAGCGAAGGTGGAATTATCGAAGGCAATGTTTCCCGGCGTTGTTCTCCCCTAACGAGCCATACCACTGCGACCGTTTATTAAATATTATTATTAATTAGTGGGGCTCCTTTCAGCGATACTTTCAACAGCTAAATTTTTAATGGATCGCATTGCTGTTCACTTTAGCAAAAATTTATATTGTTCATTTACGTTCGCGTCAGATTATCTGGCGTCATCTTAATGCACGGACCACCCGCATTACAGTGCGCGGGATTACGCTCGTTAACATAATGGGCATAAAATACAATCTTTGGAACATTTTTAGCTAATTACCAATACCCATTTGACCCCATCAGTTGAAAGAAAATTTACCGCGTTGTTTCGCGATTAATTAGCGGCGGCGATGGACCTCGATTATTTTTTTTCTGGCGGTGGGATTCGTGTAATTAATTAGAAACATTGCGAACTGAGACAGGAGTTATTTTGTTTTATATTTAATCCTTGCGACCACCATTGTTCGAGCCAGTTCGACTGAAGAAGTCAAATTCTTTCCAGAATTAATTGTTAATATTATTCAATACAATTGTCAACCTTATAGTTTGACTGCAACTCCAAAAACCCGAAAAATATAAATTGTTAACCTAAGTTGTATTAGATCAATGTAATATTTTTACGTTACAAAACTTACTCTTTAAATTCTCGTCCCATGTACAGATATAAAAGCTGTTATCTTTTTATTTGATCCCTTTGCCGTTCCAAGTATGTAACAGGAAAATTGAGAAAAGATATTCCAGGCCAATTTGCAAAGAGTTATCGCGCGTTAAAAGGCGTTCGGGTCCATTTTGCCAGGCGGTTGCGGTCCCAAGAAACACGAGAAAATGATGAAACATTTAACAGCCCAAAGTCCTGGCATTATCCCGCCCCATTTGCATCCCATGAATTCGAACAACGTTTTTCGCCGTAGCCGGGCAAGGGAGGAAAAAGATCAAGAGACTGGAAACCGGGCGTTCGTTCCCCGTAACAGCAAGAGACCGACTTTGCTTCCTCTGTACAAGATTATTATCCTATTTGGAAAGCAGACCGGATCCATCCAGGAAGCCCAAAACGGTTCGTGAACGGTCCGAGATCTGCCGCGTCCCGTTCCCAGCTCTGTTCGCGCGTGATTCGCCGGTAATGTCGGAAAATTGAAATTCACGATAGGGATATTTTTGGTTCGGAATCAATTTGTTTGGGTTGCTCGGCACCGCCGCCGTCGCCGCCGCCGCGCGCGCGCGCGCGCCGCACCGTAGGAAACGCGGAGCGGTGTGTGCCAAATCCGCGCGACGTGCGGCAACTTCGCCCGGTACCTGGTACCTGATATGATTTCGGCGTGCCTGCGCCCGGCCTTAGAAAATGGAATTTCCCTGGTCTCATTTCGGCCCACGGGTTCCCGCCACCTATGTGTGCCGCGGCACGTGCGTTTGTCGCGCCGACTATATCGGGGACCAATGTGCTCGTCGACTCGAATTTTCGGCTCGCGTCTCGAAAACTCGCCGTAGCGATCGGCCCGTTGATGGAATTGATCCTTCAAAGGAATCGGAAGCGTCCGACCCCTGCAGGACACACGTAGCGTCCTATGATACGTGTATTCTCGAAAACTTGCGGCTCCCTTTGATTTCTTCTCGCGGCGCCGAGCGTGCAGCGGTTGCACGGAGTCTGCGCTAAATTCCTGATTTCCGATAAATTTGTCAATGTTTCCACTGTTCTCGAAGACGATTGTCGGATAACAATAAACCTCGATTCATACTAAAAGTAGAATTTCTTGAGAAATTGTAATTACAGAGTCAATTTAATTACATTAGAATTCAATCTTTTTCTATAATAAATACATAATTTATTCGCCTACTTTTTTTTATTATATCGCAGGCATTTCGCGATTATGGCGAAAAAGATAATCGCACTCAGATTCGTCCAAGTTGGCATTGTCGAATTTTCGCGAGAACGTTTGTTTCAACTGAATTTTTAGTGGGTTATATTAAAATGGTCGACACAGATTTCACCGACAACAATTCGTCGGCGTCAGTCTTGATTAACGACAGTTTTGTTCGACGAGGGTCTTCTTGATCGACGTCAACGGCGCGAGTTAGATCTGGTAGTTTCTATTTCATGGACAGAAATAGAAACTAGATCGAGCTGGAATCGTTGTCAATCAAAACTGGTCTCGATTAGAACCGTTGTTGGTTAAAATCTGGCGCGGTGATTTCTTGTCAGCGAGATCTGTGTCGGAGATTTAAATAAAATCCTTTTTTTCTTGGATCAGGTGAAACGAAATTTTCTGGGAAACGAGCCGTGTTTCGTGACAATTTAATAAATATTAATAATTGAAAATAATAATATTAACAATAATAGTGAGAGTTAATGGATTGAATAAACTTATAAAGAATTTTAGTTTCTATAATTTATGTATTTCATTCGAATTATATTTCCAATGAATTCTAAATATTTAAATTCCTTGTTTAATAATTAATCTCCAATATATTTTAAATACCGAGTCGTTCAATTTCGTCAGAAAATTTACGGTTTTTCCCAAATGAATTTTAATCAAAGCAAACATCACAGATGAAAATTCTATGAAATATATTTGCAAACCCTATGTATTTTAAATTAATAATTTTCTATTCAAAGGTATTAATATTCCCGAAATCAAAGTTAGTTCCGTAAAATAAATAATTCAACAGCTTCGTTTACATATGAAGGCTGTATAAAAATTTAATTACTTACAATATGGCGACGTTTAACCTCTTAACCACAACACGTCATTACAGCGGCTTTTGTGAAGGTTTCGTTCTTTACGCAATTTTATTATTAGTTATTAAAGTAAACGATTGAAGTGAAAGTGTATATGTACAATACACTAAGAGAAGAATAAATATAGCTATATGTAGCTATATCAAAAAATATATATATTAAGAAAAATGGTATTTTAAGAGGTTAGGAAAAGTCTACCGAAAATCACAACAATCAGTCCACTTTTCCACACTTAAAGAAAAGAGAAAAATTGCAACAAGAACGCGAAATCTACTTTAAGTAATATAATTTAATCTGTGTATTATAAAAAGATATTTTATGAAAAACAATTCTAAAAGAAGTATAATTTAAAGAATTTTTGCCAGATTCCCTTAAGATTCCTCGAAATACATATTTCAAAGGGCGTCGCGACCCCTTGACATTATCGACATTGCATAATAAGACGGTTTCTCCAATGAGCCGTTAATCGTCGGACATTTTCTTTTTCGTCCGCCGCGAGTCCCGCCTCCCCCCCCCCCCCCCGTCAATTCGCCACAATCCCTGAGAAGTTGAGTGATCAAGCAATTTCTTCGGTTGTTCACTGCACGCGCGGTAATTGCGTTGACCCAGTTCCTTGTAGCGATGAAATATCACAAATAAATATTCCTCCGCGGCGATCGATTCCATTTCCGTCCTGTCTTCGTCCGGGAGGGAGGGGGGGATCGGATTTCTTAACTCGTACAAAAGACTCGGCGCCGCGATCGGATTGCTCCTTGGATTCCACAAATGAGCATAATCGCCGTTAACACTTTATCGACCAGTAATCCGGTCGAAAATTTTCGTTTCTATCTTGATTTTATTTATCATATTAATCGCGAAAGATATTTAATATTTAAAAAGTATTATTAGTTGTGTTATTATTTAAGTGCTATTACACGAGTGCTAATGTTCGTTGTTAAATAAATATTATGTCAGGTATTATTACTTAGGTGTTATTACTTAATATTAGGTAAATATTATTTAATTAGAATTACTTAAGTACTATTACTTAGTATTAGCTATATATTATTTAATTAGTATTACGTAAGTGCTATTACTTAGTATTAGGTAAATACTATATTTATCTTATTAATCGCGAAAGATATTTAATATTGAAAAAGTTATATAAAAATATTGAAGCTTGTAGTACAATCTAACACATTTATCTCAATAATAGATACAAAATTAATGATTACCATGGCAACCGATTCACGAGCCACCGATCGACGGAATGAGCCGATTTATAGGTTAGCGGTCGATAAAGCGTTAATTTCCTCGGAATTTAACCCTGACGAATCGCCGAGGAAATAATCGACGTTCGATTATGTCAAATTTGCGGCATCGATGGATGGACTCGTTGACGATCGTGTGACGTGTTTAGGCGAGCGTATACTCGCCCGCGAATTCCTTCCACGAATGGGAACAGTTCGTTGGGAACGTATTTAAAAACGGAGATATTACAGGCATGTATTTCGATCGGACGCGAACGACCGAAAAATAGTCTAAAAATGATGCTTTATACGGACGCGCGAATGGCCGTCGCCTGTATATGCATTTGCAATGCGAATTTTCCAGATATATCTGGTGCAAATCCGACACTTGGAATTGTATTTATTATCATTTCCATTGTGGATACAACACATTATGTGCTTTCCAATCTATGCTCTCGATAAACATGCTGCTGTTACAGTATCCCTGCATTTTCGATTTCTCTTGCAGACGCTCGACGGAAATGCTTATTTAAGTGCTATCACTTAAGTGCTGGTATTCGTTATTAAGTAAATGTTATTTAAATACTGTTAGTTAAGTGCTAGTATTCGTATGAAATAAATGTTATTTAAATACTATTACTTAGCATTAGGTAAATATTATTAAATTACTACCATTCAGATATTATTAGTTAATAAGAAGTAAATATTATTTAAGTACTATTACAACTTATTTTAGAACACTACACATTTCTGTTTACAACTAATGATATTTACAAATGATCATTTATGATTTATAAGTGATATCCGTAATTAACACTTACACAGAAAAGACACAAAAAAAGGTCAGTTCAGACTCAAGAACTACATTTCGTGCATCCCTTATTGCGACTTCACTCAGCAAATGACCAAAGAAGATCCATTCAACATCGTTACGGTCATCCCTTTAAAGAATCTTTGTTCCATTTCTGATGAAACACAGCTTTTCTTTGATTCTTCTTGCCGCGTTGAAGATCCAGTTACTTTTTCACACGGAAAACCGTGTTTTTCCGTTTACGCTGCGCCTCGTTCCTCTACAACACCGACGCTTTTGTCTCGTCTTAAATGTAAATCAGGGCCGACTGTTTTCAAAAAATAGAACGCAAATTGAATCCTAAACATTGGCGCGTTCCGGCAGAATTCCATCGCGCGAAGAGAAACAAAGTCGCAATTGGGAGAAACTTGTGACGAGCGTTAGCAAAATTAAAAGGATAATTGACACGGTTGACTTTAACTTTAACTCTCTGTATACGCGAATCACGTGTCATAGTTCTGACACATAATTACGATGCTTCTCCTGGAAATAAATCGTCGTTCGGTCTGTTAATTATTTCCCTCCTCCGAGTTGAAGAAACAAGCAGAATAAATTAATTGAACTCCGGGGTTCATTATATATGAATGGAATTTATTAACGTAGGTTGAATTTAAAACGCGACACCTTCCAGGGAAAATTCCTTCTTAACAGGCAATACGCGACCGTTTATTAAACATCGCCATTAATCAATACGGTCTCGTTCGACAACATATTCATCAGTTACAATTTATTTTCAACGAATTCCATTACCGCGACGACGCGAAAAGAAATTTATTTACTCGCAGGTGTGATTTATGTGGCGAGCGTCGATCTGGACAAATTCGACTCGCCTGAAGCTTCACTCAATGATAAATTGTAATGCTTGAATAATATTAATTAAATAATATTTACCTAATAGTAAGTCATAGCACTTAAGTAATACTAATTAAATAATATTTACTTATTATTACTAAGTAATATCACTTAAGTAATACTAGTTAAATAATATTTACCTAATACTAAGTAATCGCACTTAAGTAACAATACTTAAATAATATTTACTAATTTAATTAACAACGAACACTAGCACTTAAATAATAAGAGTAATAAATGACCCTCAAGCGTAATTTATATGGCGAGTAAGCGTCTGAATAAATTCGATTCGCCCGTAGCTCGATTGAAACCGAAACAAGTAAGATTTCGACTCGAATTCTACTCCTCCCGTAATGATCTATATCGATCGTTCGAGCGCGGCAACCTCCTCCTCGGCTTGTACGACTCGATCGAGTCTGGAGTATCAAGCGGATCGAGTTCTCGGCCTGTTTGTTTCGTCTCGATCAGAATGGAGCTCGAAGCGGATCGAGAAGCTTGAAAGAAACCTCGAGCATTTCAAGCCAACCGTAGGATTGATTGTGCTCGAGTGGCTCGATTATCCATGGACTAGGTGTTGGGCGCGGCACTTGCAAACACGTCGCCGCGTCGGCTGTACCGGCTCGCCTGTGCAAAGTTGTTTAAAAAAGAAAACACGAATTTTCGAGCCAGCTCCGGAGATCTCGCGCACGCGGAAGTCTCGGCTTATCGAACAGTGGTCTCACAGTTCAGAGAATTACAGAACCGGTGACAGCCGAGGACGAACACAGAGATTAGTGCGGCGTCAATCATAACCCTTCAGTCAATCCTCTGTCATCCGGGGCATCGCGGTATCGTGTGTTATGGTGTGTCGACTCGAACTTTTAACGCGTTAGTTATCAGGTCTGTTGTGTATAGGCGACGCGATTAATTTCTACTTATATTATACAGTGCAGTAAGTTTTTATACACTAAACTAATTTTTACTTATATTATACAGCAGATGAAATTTGTATAGGGGCGCTAATAATCATTAGTGAAAATAGCTAAGTATGCTAATAATACAAATAATTTCATTATCTTTCTTATATTATACAGTGGACGAAATCTGTGTAGGGATACTAATATTTTTTAGTAAACGGAACTCCGATAATGAAATTAAAATTATTATGATAACAAAGTTAACAGTTGATTGAATATAGAAAAAAAAATACTAAGATATAAAAAGCAACGTAAAAAACAATAAAGCGATGTTAAAAAGCACGAAGAAGCCGTAAAGCGGGAATGGGGTAGAATGGTCACTGCAACATTGCAAAAGTTGGTTTGCTGCATAAAGAATAAAATACTTGAAGTAACTGTTCATAAAAGTAAAAATATGAAATATTTACGTCTTTTATAACCTTTTAATTAATTGTTCCTTTATTTTTCTTGTACCATTTCCAAAAGAAATAAAGGAAATTTTTCTGCTTGTTAACTGATTCTTTTATTTCTTATTATTCTCTCATATATTCGACCAACTTTTAATTTTATTATCAGGACATTTAACTTCTTTCATGAACTAACACTAGTGTCCCTGTACAAATGTCGTCCACACGCTCAACACGTTCGCTAGGAATGTCACTAGCTTATCCAGTTATATTTATTTTATTTATCGCATTAAATAAATCGCACCCTCTCATAAAATGTGACGAAAATGTCGTCAAAAAGGAGTTATAAATTCTGTAAATATCGTGCCGCGTGCTGCAATTTTAAACAGCGGGATTCGTGAAATGCAAGATGAAATATAAAATTGCGATTGCCGCGGACAAAATTTTTGCGCGAGCAAAGTGTATTATCGTTTAATTAAATCTAAATGGAAAACTTGAGTCGCGCGACGTCAATCACTTTTCCAACAATCTTGTGCTTTATCGATGCTAATAAAATTAAAAAACATGTAATATTAGTTTAAAAATCAGTGTTTAAACTTGTGAAAATAATTTTTATTATGCATTCGAGTTTTATTGTGCAATCTCGAGTACAATAACTAAATTAATTTGACTCCCTGTGATTATTCAAGGATGATCGTGCTCGGCAGTCAATTGCAACGTGTTAAACAATTACAGCAACTGGTGCCAGTGTACATTATGACACTGATCATCGTAGATACATTAAACATTACGTTAGCTGTGCTCGCGCTGTGTTTGGCTTAAAGCTTTGGTTTAAAATCACACAACCGGAAAACATCTGTTTTCTATGTGACGCGAGAAGCTGATTGCGAACCCAATTAGACGTCATTTTAACAGTCCAACGTACAAACGAGCCGAATAACACCCAAATTTATAGAATGCAACAGAGTATCCTGGTCAGCTCGGTCCCGTTACCTTTCGCGACCGCGCTTGCGATGCGCTTTTTAAATATATAAAAATCGCGAGTGAAACATAACCGGCCAGATCGTAGCGACTGGAAACCGCAGAAGGAAATCTCGCGCAACTATTTCCGAGGAGTTCGCCGCGACGTGTGAAGTAAGAGTCGAAACTTCCTTGATTGCGCGCGGAGAAACGGTCCGAACAAGATACTTTTGCCGTTGGAAACGAAGTTAGATTGCAGCCATTGATAAATCAGTATGCGAGCTCGGGAGTTCGATCGAGCCGCGGACGGTTAAAATTGACGCCGGGGCAACGTAATTAGCAACGCGGCGGGCGCGCCGTTCGTAGTTCGGGAGGCGTGGATCACGATCGGCCGGCAAACAGGCGCTCGAAATGATCCAGAGGATCCCGTCGAGCGAGGGCTCGAAACGACGCTCGAGATAATTGAATAGGCACATTTGTCCGAATCACGTCGTTGGCCGCGGTATTATTCGGAGAGTAATCGGCTTACCTGTTCTACCCCAGTCGCCCGCGGACGAAAGAAAAAGGACGGGGAAGAAAGGGGCCGTGGTGAGAGGGGGCAAATTCGTTATTGGCCGCAATCACGCGAAGTTCAAGCCGCGCGCGGCCCGTCCGTGGCGGAGCCGCGTGCTCGCCCCGTTCGCGCCGGCTGCGAAAGTAGCGTTCGCTTAAACAACGCTTTCATCGGAAACGGCACGAACCGCGCGCGGCGTGAATCGAAGAAACGCGCGGCACACGATGGTGGCTGAAACGCGAGGTTCCTCGTCCGTCGGCTCGCGAAACCCCTTGCGCGCGGTATGCGCGCGTGTGCACTCGTACGTGGCATTCGTTCGCGCGCGTGCACACGCGCGCATTTTCTTGCACACGCTCGCGCGCGCTCGTTGCCTTTCGGCTAATGATCAGCGTCGGGTCAGCGACCTCGAAATCGGAATCAATTAATCAGTCGTCCCCGTTGTCGACACTGTGTCTACCGAGCATCCGCGATATGGTAATTCGTCGAGGATCACGATTACAATATTAATTTCTAGCATTATTCTGGATCGGTTTCCCAAATTGCGGGTTCGTGCCATCAGCGATTTTAGGGGACGCCGCTCGAGCGTTCGCCCTCTCCGACTCGGTTTCGAACGACATTTATTTTCGTCTTCGGAACCCTGTTCGAAAGGCTAATTGGAATATTTATCGGTGACTTCGCTGTACCATAACATCGATCGGCGGGATCGTTATGCGAATTTTCAAGGGCTGTTTTGGAAGGGTGAGGTATTAACCCTTCGATTGGCGAGTGTGCGGCGCCATTGGGTATTAGCTAGACCATGTTTCGGAAGAATTTTTGCGTTATCAAATTCTGTTATGTTTAAAATATCGTTAAAAATGCAAATGTTCTATAAACCAATTAGCTCAACGTCGTGTGTTTAACAATAAATAAATTATTTGAAGCTGAGATGACATAAATCGAAAGAAATGTCTTGGATCTGGGGTTAAAATAGTTTCGAGAACGAAATACTTATAATATAAAGTATTAAAGGCAAATCAGAAATTTCGTTCGAAATGTTCAAAAAATCAAATTGTTAATATCTTGGTTTACGGTGGAATACTGGCTGTTTAATTTAATATTTCCATAGTGCGGGGCATTTCGTTAAATTTTTCGTCGAATACTTCATTCGGAAATTGGAAACGTCAACAACACGGTTTATTTAAGAATTTATATTAAATCTCCGAAATTAATTAACTATGGACGTAACAAATTTATATATTAATATTTAACTGCCGACGAGAAATCCGACGCATTCCAGCCTTTTCCCTCGCGCGACAACGTTTCCATATTTTTCTCGTAATCAGATGCTCGCAGCAACGCATCCGACTGGAATTGTGTTTGCAATAAACGATACAAAATTGTCATTGATTAATTCAGTTTTGATTAATCAAATAGAATTACGTTAATCGAGAGGCGTACGCGTCACCGAATCGACGACCGAATAAAGATGACACGGCGAACGTTTCGATCGATCTCTGTTCGCCCATTATGTTTCATTTTTTTCGACAGCGTCGAGTTCTCTTTTTGATTGAAAAATTACATATTCCTGCGAGAACGAAGGCAGCCAATAACATTCAACTTTGCCCGCGCACATTTATTAACGTTCGCGACGATAATACGGCGCCCGCGCGAAATTGCTTCGACGGATTTTTCATATCGCTGTTACGGGTGGGGGTAAAAAAAAAAAAAATGTTGCGAAAGAAAAAAAGGAAACGCGTGAACAATATACTTGTTTTCGAGCCTTTACAGAAATCCAAAGCACAAACCGAAAGCTTCTTTTTATCCGTAAAAAATCGCAGTTGTTCACTGAACCGGTCGGGGGAAAAAAGCCCAAAAATTGCGGGGTGTATGACCATTGAAACGAAAAGTCGATAGTTTCCTTTTTGTTGTTCAATTGCAAAAAAACAAGCGTGTTTACACGCAACTGTTCTAGTCAGACGATACAATATCGCCGTGCGCGTAGTTCCTGGAACATCAAACGTTGAAAAAAGTGTAAAAAAGATCCGAATGTTTCGAGCGGACAAAGCAAACTATTTGCTCGAACCTTGTTTTTTTTTTCAAGCAGAAATCGCGAAAGATATATTATTAGTTATACTTGTAATAAATTATTAGTTATGCTATTAGATATACCTTATCATAAAATTCAAAGTTAAAATTTCGTTTGGTTCGGATTTCGTTGAATTTCGGGGAACGTTGTTCGCGTTAACCACCGATTCGTTTCAATCTTGGTAATTTTACAGTTATCCGCTTCCCGTGGAACACAATTTTGTTAAATGCCGTGGGTAGAGGGTACTAATCCGACAAATTGCGAGAGAGAGAGGGAGAGCGGGCTCGGGCCAGTCATCGCGGTCGATTACCGGTGCCGATTTAAAAGAAAAATTAATTACAGATCAGATAGATATCTCCGCTGGGAGGGGGAAGGTTTGCGTGAACAATACGCGGGTAATGCATCCGGGAATTAGAATGTCACGCATACCGGACGCGCCCTTCGTCACCGGCGAATTAAATCCGGCCTCGGTTCCGCCGAAAAAATACCCGTTCCCCGAATTTTCGCCACTCATATCCGTGATTGGATTTCATGCCCGGAGAATCGTCTCGAATAGTTTTCTCTTCCGAGCTTCGATGCCCGGATAGATAGAAAATTACGCTCGATGGCCGGCGGACCACTTTTCTCCCCCCCACACCGCTAAAAAGTATTTGTTGCACTCTTTGAGCCCCCACGCTCCGTTTCAATAATATCCGAACCACTTTCGCGCAGCTATAACTTCTCGGACGTGGGAGCAAAGTTTTTTTCGCATGGAATATAGTTAATTAAAAGCCGCGGGAACGACGATTGGCCGCCTCCTATATTTAAAACATTTTACGACGACAAAGAACGGTTCGTGCAACTATTCCAGTTATTTAATAACGATCGACGAACAGTGCCCTATAGATAAGAACGCGCGGCTTAGATCACGAATACAAAATTCGCCGTTCAATTCGAGGGATCTGAGATTAAATAAAAATCAATTTCTTTCGCGGGGGGGATTTCAGTAAATTGGATAGAAACTGCGGCGACGTTCGATTTTACTAAATCCTTCGTTCGACGATTTTCTGTAAAATTGCTGTGCACCCCGCGTAATCGTAAATAGAATATCTTCGGAAACAATTTCGCGTAATATATTTTTGTATTAACGAACGCCGTTTTTTCCCGCGAATTTATTTCTATTTTCGCGAATGAGACGAGCATCGATGGTCGAACGTCCGCTCGCGTGTAACGTAGAACGAACGTAGAACTGGAAAAACTGATTCGATATTAATTAGTTTTCTCGATCTTCCGATCCTTCAGAACGAGACGTCTCCGTTCACCGTGCATTGACTAATTCACGATACAGTTAATGATGTCGTCCGATAAAAAGTCTACGTGTCGCGCGGAGAATAAAAGGTTAATTGCTTCCAATCGTTCCCGGCGGGCTTTATGTCGAAAAGTGGTCCGACATTTTTATAATTACAATTAGTGAGGAGCAAAGTGAGAGTGCCACCGAAGCGCTGCCGCCATGAATTCCTGACCACCCTGTACATAAAAGAAAACGTGTCAAGTGGCCTGCCCTCGAGATCAATTCAAACATCACAGTATCATCTCGCGGATTGACAGACGCGCGAAAATTCTTCGAGCATTCGGAATTCTAAGTAAGTTATATCCGTGACGGCGACGAACAGAATTTGACAATTACGCTTCGAGGACGCCGCGAAATGAATGTGACGCGGCGCGAGTTTCGAATTGCGACAATGCAATTTCGATCGCGTTCCCAACATCCCTTGCGAACCTATCAAACCTCTCCAAAGAAAATATTTAACTAATAAGAAATGATCGAATAATAATCAAAAATTATTCAAATTTCATCGTTAACTAACTGAAACAATTGCAGAGAATATAGGAATATTTGCACTGGTATTTATTTATTCCAATGGAACTCGATTAAAATTGCAATGAATTTAGTTCGTTGTTGCTCGATTTTGCGAAACGCGCGCGCAGAATATTAGATTCGAACAACGCGGAGCTAAATGTAATTGCGGATTATCAAACGGGTATTGAAATGTTTCTACCCTGTTTCAGGGGAAAATTGTAACACAACCTAAATTGCTTGAAAATTAGGACATAGAATGAACCGCTGAATGCAGGCCGCAAAATTACAGGAAATTTGAACCAACAATTTATTCGGCCAAGACGGACGCCTGCGGTTAGATTTGGATCGATTGAGGTTAGTTCTGTGCCCGGCTATGAATAGGGGATGCTAGATTAATGCATAAATATTTATTAATGAACAATTAGCTCGAGAAATGTGAAAATGCGCCATTTTGAGAGACGTTAGCGCGGTGCTGAATTTTTTAAGCAACTTGCGATGGTACAATGTTGCAATAAATTCTTGACTGTGTAGCTGAGTGAAAATTAATATTATTATTACAATAATAATATAACAGTAATATATAACATTAAATAGTATAGGAATACGCGTAAATGAAAGTTAAATATGTGAAAGTGGTCTTTGAATTTCTAAAATATAAAGAATTATAAATTTATAATATTTCTATTTTATATTCATGTATAGTATTGTTATTCAAAGTATCTGTAATTTGCAATAAAGTATAAAAGTAGAAGCAGTTAATCAACGATGAAATTGCAATAAAATCAAATAAAGAGAACTCGTAATCGTCGCGAAAATAAATCGTCCCCATCTTGTATTTAAACAATGTAAAAGATAGTGGGAGCGTGTTCGCATAACAGAGATACACTTGACGCGATACGTCGCGCGCGTTTAATGTAGGCCAAATGTTTTAGATACACCTCGTATGCATGCAACTCGGATCTATAAAAATGCTGCTACTCGGTCCGCCATGAGCCGGCGGATGGGGAGGGGAGGATGCTTAATTAACAGACGAGGGAATTGATACGATTCCAGACGGCTCTTCATCACGGAAACCTTTTTTATCGGGGCAGCGTGTACGTTTCAGAGCATAACGATTCAAGAATGATATGAATTATAATCGTTTGTGCGCGCGCGGTGCTCGCACGGTGGATTACATTTCTAGGCGAAGAGCTTTTAACTTTTCAGCCGTGGCGCCGACGGGGCTTCGCAAATATTCAAAAATACCCGGGGCACCGCTTTATCGCGGTAAATGATTGAAAAAGGTAATTCCCCGTTCGGGCGAAGCCTTATAATTGGCGACCGAGTGAAAGGTATCGAAAAGATAATCGGGGGAACGTTTGAATTTGCCACGAGGACCGCGCGGAAAAATAAAAGCCGCCCTCACCCTTCGGGGCCGGCAAAACAAATTCATCGGGCGTTCCTTGCCGGCCACTCGAACGGCGGACACTCGAATTTCGCCAATATTCCGAACCTGTTCTGTTCCGCGCGGTCGCGGCAAATCATTCGAAAACGAATATTGGATCGCGGAGCTTCGCGATCGGCGCCGCGGCGCTCCCAAATCAGGATTTACCTGTGTTTGGAGCACGGTTAAGTAGACCGAAGATTTTTATGCGAAATAAACGTTTTACGAGTCGATCGAAGGGGTCGTTAATTCATTTAACACAGTCGCTGTTTTTTACCTGTCTGGCTCGTTATTTAATCTGCAGTTGGAAGCTAACTCGAAGAGGTATATAAAAGTACTTATTAGTTATTATACATTCACGTGTGACAGGATATAGAACATAAAAGACTGCAATCGTGACTGCTGCTATATTTTTCATTATATACATATCGATCCTTACAGATTTTATTATTTAACAGTAGACATTAAAGAATAGACATATTAGGCGTACAAATTTTATGAATAATATTCTGATAATCTGAAATTAATATATAAGTATTAAAACTTCCTTGACCCTTTTACTATTCTACATTTCTCCTATTCATTATTACCATAGCTAAGTACTTATCGATTTAAAATACCAACAAAATTGTCGAATAGTTAAAAAGCTCGCATGCAAATTGATCAATTAAGATTGTCCCGAAATTAAGATATTCCACGTGACAATATCGCCGGTGCGAAATCGACAGTGTCGTTTTTGATGCGTACACGTGGGAAACAGAGGACAACGGCGAATCATTGAAACGTTATTTATTAGAGAAAATGAAACTACTTCGTGCACAGTGGCGGTATATTTTTCTTCGTTATCGAACCGTTAGTATTTATTACGTTGTAACGCGACGTACAGTATTTCGTTACATATTTCACAATTGGATACGGCGGAGTCGATATACACCGGTATGTATAACGAGGGCGAAGCTACGTTTCGATTGTAGATATTGATTCTCTAAAATGGTGGGGCAGAGCGACAACTCGTAACGATGAAATGATACCCGCACGCCTGCAGCCACGTTCGTAGCTATTTAAAATATGTCATTAAGCAGCAAAATGTATTCGCAGATACGACCGGCTGATAGCGGCGAGGAAATCCACGCTAGAAATAATGTGGATCTTACCTTTATATCGTGGTTTTCGTTTTCAAGTTATTTCATGAAATTATAGAGCAGTGGCGAAGTTAAATGGAACAAAGATAAAAATAAATAGAACAAAGGCAAAAAATAAATAGAACATGGACAAAAATAAATGGAACAAAGACAACATAGCAACACAATTTATAGTATGTAAAAATATTGTCGCATTGCTTTTGACCCGTTAAAAATGATTAAAAGCGAAAATGAACTTTTATTCCCCTGCAATCGATACAGCACTTTTTATTTTGCGTAAAAAAATCCACAGTTTAGTATCCGGGAAACCCGATATAAACCAGCGAGAGAGAGAGAGAGAGAGAGAGAGAGAGAGAGAGGGGGGGACGGTCGAAAACAATTTTTTGTCCAGGAATTAAAATAATCGCTCTTTTGTGTTATTTTTTTCGATATAAAACAACTAGTTTCTGTACTATCGATTTTTATAGTCTTTCCATAGGTATCGCGAATTTATAAACGAAGCCTCGGAAATTCTCGAAATGTTATTTTAACGGGTTAATAATACCCGGGATCCGCTGTTGTTTCATTGCATCCGTGTATTACTATACCAATTTATTTTCACGAGGTTGAACACACTAGTCTCTGGCACGGTCTGTAACTGACACCGTTCAAGACGTCGCGAGGCACGGCAGAACTGCGATCGCAGAACTTGATTTAATCCTTAACCGGATCATGGCGCCCGCGGCAGCCTCGCGCAACTTTAAGCAAGTCGTCGTTAACATACATATAATTAAATGTAATTGCTAACGTAGATAATGATTCAAAAATTTATGTAAGCCTCTATGAACTCGTCAAGCTTGTGAGGTTTTGACGTGAATTTATTTACGCTTACTAATTTAATAAAATAAAAAATTAGTATTATGTTAGATCATAATTGGATAGTTCGGCGAAGGGTTGAATCCCAGTTACAGCGCGTAAAATTATACGATTAATTCTTAACCTTCGTTTAAATTGCCTCTCATCGAAGCACCTCCGTCGAAATTCTTCGAAATTGAATTCGAAGCGTAAGTCAGCCGGGATCGAGTATGGTAGGGAGCCGTTTTTGAATTTACGAACCGGTCGCGCGCTGAAGCGAGTCCGGGCGTGACGGTAACAGGAATCTGACGAACAGCCGAACACTCACCAATTACACTGAAATTAAAAACGAACAATCCCTATTGATTCGTTTCCGAGCGTACTATTTACGATGAACGTTGCAGTTCGATGGAAGTGCTCGGCTGTATCTTTCTCATTACTCAAGCAAAGGGTATATAGGTCACAGACGTTTCCATTGTCCATCTAGTTTACGTTCCTGCACTTTCACGGGGAGGTCGATTGTGTTAAATGGATGAAGATTCCGGGACGAGTTCGATTGTTTCAAGAATCCAGAGATAGCGAAACAAATTGAATTCACGACGACGACGACGACGACGACGACGACGACGACGACAACGACGCGCGTCGCGACGGCGCAAAGCTAACGGTCTTCGGCATGAAAATGAAATTGCATAACGATGAAACCATTAGATTAAAATGAACACACGGCTATTAAACGGGCGCGTATCCTTGTGTTTCGCGCACGGTCTCGCGTCCTTGTGTCACCGGATTGGCTCGATGCTACGTCACATTTTTATAATGATTGGACGAGCGGTTCTTTACATAAACGTTTCGCGCTCCGCTTGCGAGATGCAGAAGGTATAAAGAATAACCTTGACGCGTTGATAATAAATTTAACAATCTTTGCCTGGCGGTAACTAATATTTTTTGTCATAAATACGTGCAGATAATGGCTGAATACTGATCGTATAAATGTAAAAATCGTGTCTAAGGTTAAAATATGTTCAGAATAAATGATTCTGTGTTTCATTTGCGTAGATTACATTGCAGTAAGAAAATAGACAACTAAAAGGGAAATGTCACTTCCGCATGAATATATGTACAGTATCGTATCGGTAGTTATATTGTACGACAGGAGCATTAAACGAGTGCTTATTTTTCCTATAAATATAAAACAATATCTTAGGATTATTATAATAATTATTAGACTCATTTCAACCCTTTACACTACAATTAAATCCTGCATCAATCAGCACTTATTCGACCTTAATACTTCCTTGATAAAACGAAATGATCGGTGTTTCTTTTATAACATCAATTACTTTAATTATTGGCTTCCATAGCAGAAGAATAAAATTTTGTTTTTATTTAAATATTTCTACGTATAAAATCGTTATCACTAGCCTGATAATATTATTATAGTGCAAGGGGTTTAGAGACCTAAGTCAGATCTAATCTAGATCCAATGCAGACCTAACCTAGATGTCATGAAGACCTAACCTAGACGTCATCCAGACCTAATCTAGATCCAACGCAGACCTAACCTAGAAAAATGAATACCAAGAATTAGTTCATACAATATTATCCTTTGATTGAAACGGAATATTTTTTGTTCGCAAATAACATCGGTGACGTAACCCGAAACGATAACTTCCCGCGTTCCCCGGACCGATGCGCGGCGTCAACGGCCAAAAAAGAATCCGCGCCGCTCGACAATCTAATAAACGGTTAAGTCTTTCGGTTTAAATAGAGAGAGCCGATAACGAATTCATCGGAACTCGTGTTATCGTTTCGTGAGAGGCTTAACAGCTTAACTGCAATCATTTGCCAGTTTATCAGAGATTATTGAAAGCAGGTTATGAAGTTTCCGGCCCGCGCGGTGTGCTCGCTGCCTGTTTGCGCAAAATGGAAAAACGGGTTTCCTTATTCGTTCTAACGAACGTTCCGAGCGTGTTTGCAGGCTATTGGTACAAGTTGAAACAAAAATTGAATGATAAATAAGCGGGCTTCAATCGTGCCGAGATTACGCCGCTGCTACCATAATATTATTCACTTTAATCCTTGCACGGTGGATAGCTTTCGCGATTTCATGGTAGCCGTAAACTAAATCCTTTGAAATCCACGCGTATGAAGGCTCTTTTACCTGTTTTTCAATCTGATCTTTCCGAGATCGAGATTAATCTGTTTTATTAGTTTTGGGACGAGTAATAAATGATTCGAAATGGCTGTTAGACGCTTGCACCCATGGGTCAAAGTGGACCCTAGTCTGGACCTACGAGCCTCGGTTAAATTTAATTATTTTTTTAATTATTTTATTTAAATTTAATTAAAAAGAATTAAAAATTCTTAGAAATTCTCAGAAAATAGCTTGCAACCCTTTACTTAGCATACTATGTATGTGTTAACTGAAGACTGAATATTCTCTATTAATTGATCATAAAATCGTTAAAAGATATAAGACAGAACTCAATAAAGTATACATAAATCCTAGAAAATGATGTATTATCAAAATGTGTATGGTTAATCGAAGCTTCTACTGTTTCTGCGTTAAAATCATTTTCTCGATGCAAAAGGTGTCACTAATTCTGAGTCATGGTCAATTTTTAATACTAAATTGACTGGATCACTGTATCAGACTTTGCTGACTAGTTTTCTTAGCGTTGCAATTAAGAATCTATCTATATTTGAAATTACTGAATGGATATCCAAAATTTGATTATTTTTACGAGGCGATGCATAACGTTTAATGCTCGGTAGTTGGGACGACAAACAAAATCCTCGCCGCACTGATCGTCCACAGAAATTCTCGGCGACGTTTCCGACCGCCTCTCGATCGAGATAGAGAGAAAGAGAGATAGAAAGAGAGAGAGGGAGAGAGAAAGATAGTGGGTGGAGACGAGGGAGGAGCAATACTCGAAATAAGCCGAAAGTAAATTTTCCTATTACTCGCCCTACTATCGAGGTTATATCGCGGTATTGAGGTACGACGAACAAAATTTCGAATACATCCGTACCTAAACTCGGGATTTCGAGTAAGTCCCCCCCTGCCCGCGCCCGCGAGAGAGATTCTATCCATTTTTGCTATCGACTTACTCGCCCTCCCTCTCACCCGGTCCCCCGTACCCCCCCCCCCCCTCCTCCTTCCCCCATCTTTCTTCAGCCAACAAACCCGCGGAAGAAGCCTCGCCCTTGCGGGGAAGGAGGGAGGGTGGAATTTCACCGAGAAGGAAAGAGTTTCTACTTTTTCTCCCCTCTGAAGGATACTTCACCTTGATCCCGGCAGTTCCAGCGAAAAGTGCCTGATCGATGAATTCGAGTTCTCGGGATACGCCGTGCCGGGCGGAGCGTAGAGAGAGAGAGAGAGAGAGAGAGAGAGAGAGAGGGGGGGGACCTCGTCTTCCTTAGCTCTGGGGAAAACTTAAGGCAAGACGACATCGCCGGAAATTTAGGACCCTGTGAATCGCGCAACCGAGAAGACTTATCCGGGTCCCTCCCCCGTCCACGCCGAATGGGCTGGCTCAACGTGCAGCGAAACTTTTATGATTTTCTATGGATTCTGATTAAATTTCGACGGGCACACGCCGGCTTAATTTTATGTACCAATCGCGCGGGAGTCCGCCGCAAAATCGTTTCTCTGATTATCGCGTGTAAAAAAAAAAAACTAGTCGGCTAGAACCCGCGTAAACCCGGTGCATACTGATCGCGTTCGAGGTTGCGTTACGACCGGTTTCACAATTTTTGTTGCTGGAGTTATGAGTGCTCTGTTATGGTAAATGATCGCGGCGGGTTTAAATATTTATAATATACGAAATAATGATATATATAATACATAATAGTAATATATTTTTAATACCATTATTATACGCAATTAAGCCGTAGCAAGACCACGCGATTAAATTTTGTATAAGGAGACTGGACCATGACATAACTCTGACCTAATTTTGGGATAACCTGACCCAATCTTGACATAGCTCGACCTAATCACATCTCTTCTCAAATGACATGAAAGTAACACACAAGTTTATTAGAATCATAATAACATAACTCACATTTTCGAAAATATAGACTCAAAATAAATGAACTACATAATAAATAGGAATAAACCATGAACCTTCTTAAAATAATTTAACAGTAAATTATCTTAACAGCAAATATAGCCAGTAAATAATACACTTCTCGATCCTACAGTAAAATATACTACTGTACTAAATACACCAGTTTTTCGCCAACTATTAGGCAGAAAGTGATCACTATGCTACGTCGCCCATTTACCGAAATACCACCGATACCGTTTCCACCTCCGTTTCTTCCGATTTGCCATTTAATTTCGGCACAAATATTATTAACATACGTCAGTTCCATTCACCGCACGCAACACAAATCAAGCGTGAATTTATGTACACGCTCACGCGTTCCCGTACGAGTTTAATTGCCGCTGACAGTTGCCACTATAAGCTGATAACACCATTTATATACTCAGTCCTCCCCTCGCACGTTCGCCGGGATCGGGTTTCCGCGATTCCAAGTCGCCTACCGAACGATCGTCATAATTTCGCGTGACTTATTGGCTGAGAAGTTTCGAAACCGTTCGATCCTAGTCTGTTCTTCCCCCATTCCCCTCGCTCTCTTTTTATCTTTTTCTCTGTCTCTCTCTCTCTCTGTCTTTCCCTTTGTCTCCCAGTCCTTCTCTCTCTCTCCGTTCTTTTTTTTCTATTCCTCGACCCATATGACTTGGTCGAAATTTATTATCCGGCAGGTTACACGGGGAAAAGAAGTTCCAGTCAGTTTTTCATTTATGCAAATGCGTAGCAGGTGTTCGAAGACTCTTTTATTTTCCGCATACCGGGAGGGGGATTTCCCGGCGTTTCATGAATTTTCGTGTAAATTTGTTTTTCCGTCGTTCCGGCCGGCTTTTTTACAAGTTCCACTAAACGAACCCCGGGCGACTACGCGATTTTTGTTTCGCTCGGTTACGCTGCCCCCTTTCGAGACGCGAGCCTCCTCTCTTTTTCGCCGGCGCGCAACTAGTATTACCGTCGCAATAAACGTCGTTCGCCGGCATTCGACTCTTTCTGCTTCGCAACAAAAAAAAAAAAGAAAAAAACGCTCGCCAGGCACCGTTCTTTATTCCACGCTATTTTTACGGGGCTCCCGCTTTTCTTTCCCTTCCTTTTTTTTTTATCTCTCTCCTTATATCGAAGTGGTCGCCGCGAATAACGTCTGGTTAACATGTCTCGCCGCAGGGGACGATTCCGGTTGGCATAACTCGCGACGCGAGTAGACCCGAATCGAGGGAGAAGCTACGTTGGTGCGTGTTGGAACGACGACGAGTGTCAGTGATCGACATTTTGTGCGTTATCGCGCAACTTTTTGGCGTCGCGAGAGCTGTTTTCGTATCCATGATGCATTTTTAGGCATAAATTAATATAATTGACATCCTGTGTTCAGGTTTAACATATCTGTCGAACTACCCGGTCAAAGGAGACAGTTTTCAGTTATTAACCATACACGAAGCATTGTCTTGTCGATATACTATAGCTGTTTCTTCATCTTTGTTCTTAGAATCGATTTGCATTCCCATTCTAAGTGGTTGAGCATCAATTAATCAATTAGGTAGCAACGTGTCTTCGTCTCCGACTGTAACACGTTTCTTCGTTTTATTATGTACATTATAATTACAATGTTCCCTCATGAAATATAATAGATTCGTCGACAAGCGTGTTAACAATTGAACGACGGAACATTCTCCAAAAATGCAATCAACTATAGCTAGTTATACAGTTGACGTATTTTTTAAAGCAGTCTAGACCTTCTCCTAGGCCTTATTAATATCTGTAGAAGTTAAAATTAATTACCAGAAACAGCAAATTAAATAACATTATTATAGTCCGGCTCCAATCTGACCCGGTTCCAGCATTGAAACATCTTTGAACGAGTTATTCTGTCACAGACGGTAAAAACCGCGCAAACACAATATTGCAGGATCGTTTATCCATTCCAGATGTTTATTAAAAAGGGGACGAGTTTTCCGCGAAGCCAAACAGTGCTATCGATCCCGAAAGCCGGTAAACGTTGAATTTTCGTTTCGCGTCGATCGAACCGGAACGGGGGTTAAGTTTTCGACAAGGGCGAGAGCCGTGAACGGGGTGAAATCCCGGAGTTTGCCGGGCAAAGAGCGAACACGTATAATCTCTGGCCGAACGGCGAAACCGATTCGGCCAGAACTCAATATTTCACTTTTCACCGTGGACGGTGGTTTTCTCGTTATTTTCTCAGCGAAGTCGATGGTTTAATGCCGGTCGGTCGTGCGCGACCCTCTGCAAAGTGGATTTAAAGGTTCTGAAACGGAGTAGCGGGGGGGGCCGTAACAAACTTACACCGGACGTGCGGATGAAATAGAGAAAGTCCGAGGCGAACGACGAAAGGAAAACAAAAGGAAACACAGCCCCCCCCCCCCCCCCCCCCCTCCGCCGGTCGACGAATCGTTATCGTCGCGCTCGACGCCCGGGCTCTCTCTGTTTTTCGGCCCCGCGAGTGGTTCGGCAACGGGATTCTACGCGACGCCGGATCGATAACGAACGGGCCCCCTCCCCTCCCCCTCGTGCTTTATCGCAGCCGACCCGACGATACTACCCGTCGCTCGTTTCTAACGATATTCAGCTAAGATCTCCAGCAACATCTCCGTCCGCGATGCAAATCAGATGCAAGTGCCCGGTAAAAAGCTTCGTTCCCCGTGGCCTCTTTTCGCGCGGCAACAATTACTGTTTAGTCCGGTTCGGGCCTACGACGACCTCGGCTCTCGCTCCTCTGCCAAGTCTCGGCTGTCCGCGAGCGTGGTGCGAAAACATTTCGTCCATCCTCGTGTCTTTCGTTTTTAGCTGTAGAGGTCGACTGGAGTGGTCGACTAAATTGTTGCACTGGGAAAAGGACGCACGACGAATTTAGAAGTAGTCAGACAATGGGGAGCATTTTGTTTATTTAATTTAATTTTTTAACGTATATATAGTTATGTATTTTGTTGTTTTAGAAATATTGTTAATAGTAAACCTAACGGCATTTAAAGTACGACGTCTTTTGTTCTATAAAAATTACTAGAATATATTTTAGATATTTCATCCATTTTATTATGATGTACACCAGAATTAGGAAATATATTTAATTATTTTCATTATAAAAATGAGCTTATAACATCACAATCTTAAAGTAGAAAATACAAAATTGGTTAAAATATCCCTCGACAAAAAAACCCTCAGGTTTAACATTAAATCCAATGTCTTAGATGAGTAACGAAAATTACTTTCTAAAATACTTAATTATTTAATAATTCTGCCTTTGCTTTAACCCTACTTCCTACAAAAAACGTTCCAAACAAAATTGTACAATGTAAAACAAATTCTCTTAAATTGTCATCGATATCTTAAACAAAAATGGACAATTTCGGAAGTGTCGTCGTGATTAATCAAGCCCCGCTTCTCGTCGTTATAGCCAGGCATTGTCAACGAATCCGAAATTCCCGCTTTTGTTTACAAGCCGTGGGACAATCGGAGCGAATTTACCGTAATGTAGAGGCGCTGTCTCGGCGGGGTTCGGGGATCGATGCTCGATCGACCCCGGCGACGAATTTTCTAACATCGATCCGGAATCAAGGGAGAGCTCTCGCGCGCGCGTTGTACCGGCCATTGTAAAGGAGCGTGTAACTGCGCCGTGTCCATTAGCACGATTGCTGTGACCGTCGGTTCGGAGCGAGAAGCGCACGTCACCCCTGGTAACGTATCGACGCCGAGATACAGGGCGGTGGAGTTCACGGTAAATATTTGAAATTATTCGCCGTGGAACGACCGGGGCGGAGGAGGGGTCCGGAGGTGGTATTCGGCGAGGCCCCGGAGAACGTTCGTAGGTGTTCGCGCGTGAAATCAACGTGTACCTCTCCTTTGACGCGGCCATCTAGCCGGCTAGTTTTGTCGCGAGCGAGTCTCGCGATGGGAAATACTCGGCGCGAAGAAAAAGTAAAAAAAAAAGAGAAGAGAGAAAATGTCAGGGATGGAAAGAGCTGGAGAAGAGAGGGTAGGGGAGGGGAGGGCCGCGCGGAGCGATATATCCGGAGCAGGGACTCTAACGTCGCCGACAGGAGCACCGCATGCACGTGAAAGCCTTTCGCGGAAAACTTTTCCCTCGAATAGCCTTTCTCCGACGCCCTCTTCCTTCATAACGTAGAACCGGCCACTTTGAAAACTCATTATAACAGGGGATTCCTGTCCCATGGACGGGGAATACGGTGTTCGTAAATATTCCCGGCCGACTGGAACGAAGACTATCACGGCGGAACGATCGTGATAGAACGTCGCGGCTGGTTATTTCTAATCGCAGTTAGCCCGGCGAACCGTTCCCCGCCGCGACGCGATATCGGCGGCGGGTCTCTGCGCCGCGGCGCGGGCGGCCCGATCATCGTAAATTTCGTCGCCGATCACTCCGCCGGGATAATTACGGGGCCGATTCCCCTTCGTTTTCCATGCGACCGGATTCATTTTTCCAGGCCGGGCGGAGACGGTCCACGGATCCAGCCCCGGATACGTGCTCGAACTTTATGGCGGGCTTATCGTGTTGCTGTTCCAGGACTTGATGGCGGAGCCGGCTTTAGAGCGCCATTGGTAGTTTCGAAGATGGAAATTCGTTATAGCCTGTTTTTCGGATGGGGAGGGCTGATGGACACTTATGGCCGTGATAGCTGTCCATCCACCTACAGTCGTAACGACTGGGGTATAGGAAAGTTCACTGTTATTGTGATCATCGACGTGTGCAGCTCCGGGACACTTTCTTCGCCGGCTTCTGGAAAATTTAAGAGTTATTGCCGGCATCGATGTTTGATGATGCTTTTTATAAATTCTTGCTTTTTCGATGGAGTTGAGGAGGTTAGGTAATTATTTAGTCAGCTGTTTAACAATCAGCTGCGAGGTGCTGTAGTTATGCTGTACGCGTTTGCTATCCATCGTATTTTTATCAAAAATAACACTTTTATAAAATATATGACTTCATTAAAATTATCAAAGTATATTAGTCCTAAAGCGTTGTGACAAATATATTCGTCAAAAACAAATAACTAATTCATGAATGCTGTTTCATGTAAATGTCGTCGGAATTATTGATATATACTACTTGATGCAGTGTTCAACCTACCATAGACACTTCGTTACTTTTCTATATTATATGGAACGATCGAATTAAATCTAACCTCGACAAAATTACGAACTCGTCTAAAAAGTACGTTCTCCATAATTTTTAAATTTCCACTAATTTATGAAAGAATGTGCTGCGCGCAGAATTTGATCTTCGACGTGCGGACTTTATTACCGTTTCACCGGAATCAGAAAAATTCTGTCGCTCGTCGGAATATTCTTCTCCATTTCGAAAAGTTAAACAAATTGCCGAAAGTTTGGAACGAGCACGATCAGATTCACGAAAGTTTAAAGCGCCGTAAAATGATTGATTTGCAGATTATCCACGGAGATTGGGCCGGCGAGCCTCGATATTGGGTATAAATTTCGGGTGAGAAAGACCGAAACCGAGGCGGCGGGGTATTAGAAAAGATACTCTCCTTATAAATACATAAAGAATGACGGCAACGATAGCAGGATTCATTTTGTCAGAGTGCAGAGAGAGAGAGAGAGAGAGAGAGAGAGAGGGTCGGCGACGTGGGAGGGGTAGTTTGGCGCGGCACGGTGAGTTTATGGTGGGCTTATCGTGTTTCCGTTCACGATTCGATGGGAGATCGGAGTCCCCCGAGCGGATCGGCCGAAAAAGGTCTTATCAATTCTTCGAGCACCGCGTGATAATGAAACAAGCGTAAAACGCGGAGCATCCGACGCGATGCTGAGTGATTGGTTCGGCGTTGCTGCCGGGGCGGATTCGTCGTCGCCTTCCGTTTCCTTTGTTCTTGTTTCTCGCCTCGGAAATTCGTCGCTCGGCCGGGGCGTTACGCGCGCACGAACGGGATCGCCGCTCTATTTTCGGGGGAAAATGTATTCACCCTTTAATCAAGTCGCTTATCGAACGTTATTATCGTGGGCCGGGATGAGGTTTTTCGGTGGAAAAAAAAATAGAACGAAGAGAAAGAAAAAAAGGAGAGGAGAAAGATCGAGCCGGTCGATGTTATCGTTATTTTACATGAAAAACAGTTCGGAGACTGGATATATTGCCCATGAATAAAGAAAACCGGTCGATATCGAAGTTTCTCAGGTCTCCGCAGTAAAATACCCGGGTACGACTTCGAGCGTTCCTAGGACCCACTGTCTACGACACTATTTTATGTTTGTCACTGCCGAAATAAAGCAAAGAGGGGACGAAAATATGAGCGGCGCTCCCTCCGTTCAATATTTTCCGACGCGGCGACAAATGTCGACAAATGTCGACAAATAGTTACGATTTAGTGTGAAACATTTTACACGGTTCTACGGGGGCAACGTCCACTCGTATTTCTGTCGAGAAGTCGGAAAAATGGATTCCCGAGAAGTATATTATTAACTTTAATCTGAGTAACAGTGTCGTAAATCGTGTACTCTCTAAAATAGTCGGAATAAAACTTTCCTAAAAATCGGTCCTGCTTGTTCCAACATATACTGAAAATAATATTTCCAACTGTGAAATTATTTATTTCATCTGAAAAATGTATATGTCAAAAATGCAAATACTAAATATTTTCTAATTATTACATGAAACTCCTTTTGTGTTTTATTACTCGCGTTAGGTCCCCTATTATGACAATCTCTTTATTTAAATGATCCGAACGCTTTCGATGGAACTAAATATATGCAAAATGCCGGTAGCTCTTGCGTTAAATAACAACGTCACTTATTCCCACCTTTATCGAAATTAGTTCGTCAGCTGTTTAATAATACCGGAAGTTTACTGATCACCGAGAGGAAAGTGTTACAAACACTTCGGCATGGTAACGTGTTTCGCCTAACTTCCCCTACGGAAAATTCTGAGAAAACGACATCCGTCTCTTAAACATTGAGTGAGATAAGCCCAGCTGTAGAAGTCGTAGAACAGGTGCGGCGTACTAGTAAAACCCGCGCAGCACGAGGTTACAGCTTGAAAAGTACAACGTAGTGCTTGTGAAACGCGGATGAAGAAATTTGAGTCTTCTTCTACCAAGAGGAACGACACGGAGTCCGTACGGTGTGAACAAGACAATTTCAGCGCCGCGCGGAATCAAGAAAAATGACGTTGAGATTATGGAACTTGAACAGGATAATCTCAGCCGTTCAGAGGCTAAATGGAGTGACACGGAGGTCACTAGAAATTCAATGGAACGTCGAATCATTCTACGTTACATCCTATATCGCTGTTCCCGAGGTCTTTTAGGTTAGAAAGATCTTCTAGATTATTGTTATCTCAGGTTCTTAAGCTATCCCGAGACCTTGAGGATCTCGTTTGGTAAACCTTTAAACCTGATATGGTAGTTCAATATTTTCTAGAGACTTCAGTAAAGAATATTATAGTTAGCGAGATTAAAGCTAAATATATCGAGGTCTAAAAGTGACTAACAAAAATTGTGCACGAGAATTACGAGGCAGTATTTATTCGTATTTTTCATAATTTTTATAATAGCGTGTGCCTGGGTAAAGAAATATTTTAACAAATTTTTAATGGAAGCGGCTTTATAACTTTAATAATTACGAAATAAAAACTGTGGGACCTGTCATTTGACCGGCGTTGGTAGATTTATTATTAATAATGTTTAGTGTGTCACAAATTTAAATATAAAACTTGCTTAATTATCATTATTAAGTATCACAAATCATGGTTCATTAAAAACATTTACCAGAAACAATTGTCAGGGAATAGATGAATTATATAATAGATGGGTACGTAGATCGAAACACTGGTAGCTGATTGTTCCAATTAGTTTTCATTTATTCGGTGTTCCCATGCATCGGATTTTCTATTCTGAAGTTTTCCGTCAAGCGTACGAGGCTCGGGAAAATGTTTACATTACGTTGCATATCCATTTGCATGCACGTACAAATATACTAGCACTGTCATCGAAATTGACGCTGTATGTCATGTTCTTCATTCGACGTCGTTAATATTACTGATATATGTATTTTGCAACGTGTATCGAATCGTCTATTTCGGACACGTCGACCCAGATACATTTATAACTCAATTCATTCGGAATGTTATTTACAATTTTCAACGGAATATAGCATTTCGACATTCTCAACAAAACATTTAATTTCGTCCATTCCATTTGTCAATGGACGACGTTGTTTTACTTCTATAACCATTCATTAATAATCACTTTAATAGTTTCACCATTTATTCCATTCCAATTGTCTGACCAATTCTTCTTTTTGGAATCATTTTCAATTCATCTTATTCAACTCGGAAGACCTACCTTATTTGGCCACTGGTCGATCTTCTTGTGCTTGCTTAATCGTATAAACCACTCGACTTGTCTAGACATTACCCTATTCCATTTGTCAGCACGTAGTTGGCACCTGTTCTACTTGGCTGTCCACAGGACATTCCCATTCTACTATTCCAGCGGTTGGACAATCTTTTGTACATGGCTGATCATAGAGAATCTCCATTTTACTTATCTGAGACTTATTATACGTGTGTGAACATTATCCTCTGCCATTTGCTTCTTCATAATTCATTTTTATTTCACATGGCTGCTCGTATGACGTGGTTATACTACTTATACGATCAGTGGTAGATTTATAATGCATTGAATGTACAATAGATGTAGTTTTTTTTATTTGTCATGTTTATTTTACTTGCCTAAATATTACTTTATTTGAGTTGGTTACAGTAGTTTGTACCTGTACTACTTGTCTGATTAATGGCGAAGCTGTTCTACTTGAATGTTCAATGGTGGAGCTATTCTACTTATATGTCCAATGGCGACTCTGCACTACTTGCCTGATAAATGGCAAAGCTATTCAACTTGTATGTTCAATGGCAAAGCTGTTCTATTTGTTTTACCAATGGCGAAACTATTCTACTTGTTCAATGGCGAAGTCGTTCTACTTGTCTTACCAATGGCAAAACTATTCTACTTATTGAAAGACGAATCTGTTTACTCGTCTGATAAATGACACAGTTATCCTACTTGCTTGGTCAATGGCAAAACTAGCCTCCTTGCCTGTTTAATGATGAAGCTGTTCTACTCTGTTTTACTTGTCTAATAAATGGTATAGCTATTCTACTGGCTCGATCAATGCCGAACCTATTCTACTTACCTGTTCAATAGCGAAGCTGTTCTACTTGCTTATTCAACGCCGTGCCTATTCTACGTTCCTGTTCAATAACCAAGCTGCCCCATTTGCCTGATCAACGACGAAGCCATTCTACTTACTCTGCCAGTGATAGACCACCTCATAATTCACCGACTCTAAGTGAACTTTTCGTACTTGTCAGACCTGTTCTACTTGCCGGAAGATTACTTTATTCAGTTCGTCTGCCATAACTCTTCCTCCTTCTACTTAGCTGGTCAGAAAGCATTCTTATTCTGCTCAGCTGATGATTACTCGATCTTCTTCTCCTCGCTTTGGCCATAAATCGTCTTCATTCTATTCGTCCGGTTTATTTCACTTTAATTCGATTCGTCTGTTCGTAATTCACTTCTACTTCGATCGTCTGACTCAGAGACCTCCTATTCTATTTTTCAGTTAATTGGTTAATTAATTGATCCTCTCGGATCGGATGAACCTATATGCATATCATTCTACTGCTCATCCAGTCATAGGTTATCCTTATCCTTGTCTGGACATAAATCATCCCATCCCATTTATCTGATCATACGTCGTTTCCATTCTATTTGCCTGGCTAAACCCTCTTGTCTGGACATATCTCGTACCTATTCTACTGGAACCAGCGAGGAGATGGTTCCGATTCTACTTCTCTGATTACGGATCGTGCTTATTCTTCTGGTCTGATCAGGGATTAGCCTTTCTTACCGATTTGATAGGAATATTACACTCGGTGATATAATGTAGTAATCTAAACGGAAGCATGGACCATTGCAAATAATTCTCTGTGACTTTCAAAGTCATATTTAATAATATCTAATAATACAGATTTACAGGGAAGTAAAAACCACGTTATTAATTATTATACCTAGTTACTATCAGTATATTCATCATGACATAATTAGTGTCACAATCAATACACCGATCACTTCTGTAATTAAATATTTAAAAACCAACTATACCAATATTTTCAAATATCGACACAGTGTTCAAGATAAAGCTACTCACCTTTTAAAAAATTATAATAGCTAGAGCCATTATCGGTATATTGATCTCTTTGTTAAATAAATAATTTAGAACTCCGTACCTTAATATTTAAAAATTAAGCAGACGTTGATTAAACAATTAAAAAGAGTTGCGAATAAATAATTAGACAGCTCCTGCAAAGAAATAATTTAAAAGTCAATATCCCAATATTTTTAAATTTCGTGAAGTCAAAGTTCAAGCGAGAGCTTGCCAAGTCCCGATTGGACACCGATCGTATTAGTATTAATGGCGTAGGTCATCGAATCGGTCGCGGCAGCGTCGAGCGATCGGCGGAACGACTTGTCAAATATTACACCGACCCGCGAAGCTAATAATCAAAGCGTAGCACGCCCCGCGGCGAAAACTAGGCAAGTGGACGGCCGATGTTTCTCGCTCGGGCCACTCCGGCCCGAATAACTCTTTCCATCGGCGGATCAATGAAATCCAAATAAGAGGCGGTATCCCGGAACAGTCTCATCCGGCCTCTTTTCTTCGACAGTGTCGGGCAAGGGATCGCGGGAGCCCCCCTTTTTCCCACTACCATCCCCCCTCCCCCCTCCCCCCGAACGGGTTCGAAAGCACGAATGTAGGCCAGCCGGTCGACCAGATGGAATCTATCAACTATATAAAACACAATGTACCGATGCACGCGTCCCGCTTTCAACACGAACGCCTCGTTACATATGAATGCGACCGAGTAAACACCTACTCGTGTTACGCCACATGCGCGACAATAAGGCGGCTCTCGCACGCCGGACGGGGAGGGGGGGGGGGGGGGGGGGGGGGGGGGATAAGAAGTGGGAGGGGGGGGGGGGGGAAGGGGCGTCCCTGAAAAAATGCCGGGGCCGAGCTGTGAAATACACGGTGCTCGCATTAACTGCCGCGGTGTACCGGTTGACAATTTCATGTGGCGTCCTGGAAATCCTCGGCACAAGCCGGACGACGTCTAAAGGCTTCCTTATTACGGCCAAAATTATCGGACGAATATAAATAACACGTTTCCGGCTTTCTCGCGCAGAAATATTTTTTTATTTTTTTTCTTTCTCGACATATTTAATAGAATTTTTTATTAATTTTTTATAAAAAGTAAAATACATGTAATATGATAAAATACATGAGCAATCGATTTTTAATGAAGTGCAGAACTTGGATCGAATTAATAGAACTTTTTTTAATGTTAGGAAAATAATTATTAATTTGTATAAGGCCTAGCCAATATTCTTGCGTGATCATCGTGATCGCTAAGGTAAAATATCCTAACTAAATTGCAATATTTTTGTCGCATCGCTATAGTTATTTATCTTCCACTGCCTTCACCTCTTATTTCGCGAGTTACATCATTCTTTTCCCGAGTTGATATCTTCGCCATAGAATCGTTGAATTAATTATCGACCGGTCCATTTTTAGCAACATCATCGCCCCGCACGTGACAAATCCTCATCTTGTTTCACACAACCCTTTCTTCCTGTCGGAAACAAAGAAACGATGAGCGACGAAAACAAATGCTCTCTCTCTGCTCCCACAATTCTATAAATGTACTTCATCCTAATAAAACTAAAAAAAAACACACACACAACCGACTGAAACTGATGGCAATATATTCGTCGACCATCGTTAACGTTGATATATTTATTTATTTATTCCAGTTGTAAAGAACAGTCCGAAATAACGCGTCTCGAAATAAATACCAATCGTCGTCGAAATCAATGGATTTATCGCGCTGCCGAATAGTTTATTAAATTTTCTCGGTGATACATTTGTACTGCTTTTTTTTTACATTCTTGCAAGATTGCTGTATTTTAATTTTTTAAAGAGGATTTTTAGCTGCTTATCGGAAGGGTTGTATCAAAGGATATATAATAGGATTTTCGAAAAGTAAATTTTCCTGCTTTGTCAAAGGTTTAATTATATTCGCCAAATTTTTTGATTTACATTTATTATTACATTTATTAGCTTTTGCACTTGCTTTGCAAAGTAACTGAACCAACGTGTATGTAAATATATTGAAGAATATATAATATAATATTCGTAAAATTAATTTTCCTATTTTATTTAGCAAAGTTTTATTTAACTTCGCCAAATTTTTCACTTTACGAGGCTTTCGCACTTATTTTGCAAAGCAAACTATGCGCAGCAACAAAAGTGCTGAAATTAATTTATCCGGTCATCTTAACTAATCAATGTTAAATATAATTGACTGCGCTTCGCACTCGATTATACCCAGACGTAAACACCACGGTGACGTCGATGCTCCATTGCCCATTCCCATGGAAACTTTTTAACGCCGCTCCCGCGACGCGCGGATTCTTCCCTGGTACATTTTCTTGCATCCCCGAGATCTGAATCTCGGTCCTAAAATTTTCGAAACCGTCGTCGGGACGACGACGGCATCCTCCCTGAAAAGGCGACACGAATTTCGGGTAGCAGCTACAACCGCGTTATTCCCCAACCGGTACTCGTAAAGTACGCAATCTCGTAAATGCACTTTTTTTCCCCCGGCGACATGTTTTCTGTTCCGTCGCCGCCGGTAAACTAATTATCCGGAATTTTTAAAACTATCGCGCCACGTCAGACGAGGTGGGGATGGGGGAGGTAAAAGTGCTTCAATAGTCATTCGCCGCGATTTTTGCCTCGCGTGGAGGGATCGCGCGGTCCCTTTGAAAAAAAAAAAAAAAAACGGGAACCTAACCTTTTTTCGTTCGACGTTGTTCGCGCGGATCAAAGTATTCGGGCAAATACACGGGGAAATGGATTAATACCTCGCCGTAGGAGCCGAGCAAATATGTGCCATTTTTCAATGCATCGTTTCAAACAATATCGAAGCCTTAGGAAATTTGCATAGAGAATTTGATATTTTAACGAAACAACGGAACATTTCGCCTATTTACGATTTACGATTCGCTATTACAGTTTCGCAGTTATTCGATTCGAACGCATTCCAATTTCGGGGGTATCGATAACTGCAAATAATACGTGTCCGAAAAATGTTTCCGTAATATTTTATATCAACCTCGTCAAAATTTTTGAATGTAAAATATAACTACGCCGGGAAATGGAACGTTGTTCGATGCATGATTTAAACAACTAGAACATCGTGTCACGTGTACATTGGTAAATCGAAAAGAATCGTTGCATCGACTAGACCAGAAATAAATTATGGTTACGTCAGATCATGTACGAACAGCGTATTGTTTACACCAAAATAAATTTACGTTGCGTACCGTGCAAATTTTCTAATATATTGCAAGATAAAATAAAAATCAGAATTCGCAGTATTAATAAATTCCGGATTATTAAATAGATTATTAAAATTCCCAGTATTAATAAATTCCAGATTATTAAATAGATTATTAAAATTCCCAGTATTAATAAATTCCAGATTATTAAATAGATTATTAAAATTCGCAGTATTAATAAATTCCAGATTATTAAATAGATTATTAAAATTCCCAGTATTAATCAATTCCAGATTATTAAACAGATTATTAAAATTCCCAGTATTAATAAATTCCAGATTATTAAATAGATTATTAAATAGTTCGAAGCAACGTTTTACCTGATCGTCGCGCCTTCAAGATTACAATTCACCGATGGCGCGTTGAATATAACTCTTCGCATTAATATTGCACGCAGTTACAATCGCTCCGCGTTCTAATGTTAACCTGGCGTATAAAATATTGTACGAATTTACTTCATCCCCGTTGCCGCGTTTATCAGATCAAATGATCGCCGCAAACAAGAGCGTAACTCACGATAGCGACCGAACGGGACAGTAAACGACAGAGTGGCATTTACGCCTTCGAGTGGTGTATTGCGTATGAACATAAATTGAAAATGTCCGCCCTACGAATGCTGTAAGTATGGCAGATCGGATAGTAATTTATTCCGGGATAACCTAACAGCAATTTTTTATATAATATATAATATTTTAACCAGTTATTCGACTCAATATTTCCCGCCGCGAATTTCAGCATTGGTAACATGTCAAAATGGTGGCGGCACATCAACGCCGATGCCCGAAAAAGAATACTTAAATCAGATAAAACTCCGATCCTTTCCCCATTGTGTTGGATTATTATAATTCGCTGATTCCGTGGATCCGTGCCGTTCAATTGGCCGCGATGAAATACGGTCCGGCTTCAATTTTGTTTAATAATAGTTGATATCTTCTGTTTAATTAACCGGCGCACTCAAAGGATTAAACGAGTGTATCTGCTCCGCTCTCTGTCTCCTTGATTAATGCATGAAAATGAATATTTGCGCGGACACCGACGCGGCACACTTATTATCGTTTTCGTTTTATCACGTGTTGAGGAGGGGGGGGGGGGGGGGGGGGGGCGAAGGGGCCGGTTGCATGTTCTATGAATACATGAAGACCTCAGTTTATTCATTATTATTCCCCTGTCTCATTATCGCCGGTACGGTTAGATAGGATCGAGCCGCGAGGGGCAATGAAATGATCGCGGAATCGTGGCCATTACTTTCTACGATCACGCCACCCGGCTGCCAGTTCGCGCGCGACTGTGCGAAGGAAAATTTGTATATAAAACTTATCGAAATTATGGATCTTCGACGCCGATTCCGTCATTCTTGCAATCGTTGCCTCGAACTTACTCCCGATGGAAATACGCCCGTAGGAAAAACTATTCTTTAGGTGGCGGATTTTATACGTTGCCGGTAATAATAAACAGGCGTTGTTTATTATGTCGAGGATATTATTATTAATTCGTTTATGTTATTATTAGGCTCGGGAGTTGATGGTTTTGTGGCGGAAATAAGTAAATGAAAATTCGTTCCTCCTTCCTTTAATAATTTTAAATTCTTTGAATTATTCTAGTCCAGAGATTAATAGTAACATTAATGAAATCAGAATAATATTATTGGTATTATTTGATACAAGCAAGAGTCAAATAGAATTATCCTTTTTACAGTAATTAAACTGTAAATCTTCATATAAAATAAAATCATCCTCCCTTTCTTCAATAATTCTAAATTCTCTGAATTATTTCAGTATATTAAATGGAGAATATATATTTTCACTACAAAAACATAAAATCCACAGCTTAATAATATTAATGGGTTCAGAGTAATATTATTGATATTATTTGATACAAGCAAGAGCCAAATAGAAATGTCTTTCATCTTGCAGTGAATAAACTGTAGAATAATTAATAAAATAAAATAATCCTCTCATCCTTCAATAATTCTAAATTTTTTAAATTATTCTAGCATTTTAATATTATTTTATTAATATTTTAGTTACTTTAATTACGGTAGTTTAATTACTGTAAAAAGGAAAGACATTTCCATTTGGCTCTCATCTCTTGCAACTATTTCGTTACACTGTGACTTTCCCTTTTCCGTAAACATTATCCTCGCATTAATGTTATCACAAACACGTATGTGAAAATGTTATAAAGACCATTGAATAAAGAACCACAATAAATTACCTCTTGAATTTATTAACGCGAGTCGCAACACCTTCGTAAACTGTGTCCATTGTTCTCCGCGAAGGCGCGGTCCATGGTTGACCTAATTTCACCAACAGCTGTATAAAAAAATGCTGGAATCCATTCGATTGAAAAAAAAGAAGATGACGTCTCGTGCGGAACGGCGTAAGCCCGTCACCCCATTCGTCGCTTGTAAATAGTAAACAAGGGAGGAAAAAGAGAGAGAGAGAGAGGGGGGGAGGGGATTACGTGCCGCGTCCGAGGTAAATTCCTGCGCGAGAGATAAACGTTGAGACGCGTGTCTAATGTCGCACGCGGAGGCTTATCAAACCTCGCGCCCCGTTATCGCGCGCCTCGGAATAAATACCGCGTGTTGGACAGCTTTTATTTTCTTTCTTTCTTTTTTTTTTTTCACCCCGTCACACCGGTGTGCACGCACCGCAGCGAACCGCCGAGAGACAGAAACCACGCTCCGAAAGCTGGAAACCAAATGTTTGCGTGCCGTTTTATTTTCCTCGGGGAGGAAAAAAAAAAAAGAAACGACAAGATAAAGTGCTTCACCATTTATTAACGTAATGACGGACGTAGATTAATTCACGCTCGGCATTAGAGTCATCGTCGGCCGAAGAACGAAGCGAGCGGGGCGCGCGAGCTCGCCCATCGAAATCGAATGACCTACATTCTGGCCGGATCCTGTGTTTTCGTCCCATGAAATATTTAAAAACGCTTGTAATCGTAATTAAGTGTACGCCGTCGCATGCGCGCACGTTCCAATGACGCACGGTGATTACTGGCTTACCCTTGCACCTGGATTAATTGACTTTTACTGTGTTTTAGGGTCGCTCTTGGTTTATGCTAACGCGCAGGCACACGCGATACATTTAGTAGTGAAACTGAAATTAATCGAACCTATTAACGCCGTCCGCGAATTTTCTGTGTTTCGCGTAACACTTATTTCCCACGAATTTCATACGTACGCGTGATTGTAATGAAAATTAATTAAATATACGTACACGTTGTTTGTCGTACAGATTTGATGCGTTTCGCGTTGCAAGCGGCTGTTTTATTTGTCGCGCGGATTACGTTATTCACAGTTCCGATTATATAAATAGTGCAGTTTTATTTTTGTAATGGAATTCGTAATGGAATTTCGTAATAGAATTCCCGGATAATAAAACCGTGAATATTTCATATTTAGATTGCTATAATTTCGTGACACGGGATTTCGTAATAATAAACGGGGATTTATTTCAAAGCTTGAAATCTCTATTTTCGCAATCCATCAGCGAATTGCACGAAAATGCTACCGATTGAAATTTATTTGAAAATATTGGGAACACTTTCTCGTAATTGGAATTACCGTGGCAGACGCGGGCGCCCCCGCGCTGTGTGGATAATTTATTTAACGATACGATTTATGTAATTCTTGCCAAATATCCGTTCGTACGTTTAACTATTACATCGAGCATAAATATTTTCACTGCTCACACGGAAATAATTATTGATAAACAATACGAAATACACAACCTTTTAATACAGTACGGTAATGCAATTTTTATGCATTTATGGGAAAATGTATAGATGAAAAATAAAATACGCAGTTAATTAAAAGAAGTTAGAAACGTCGATATATTAATTATAACTTATTGAAATGATTCAAGACAGAAAGAGATTTGCTCTTGGATAAAATTCTTGCAATTCTTCGAGACAATTGTTGCACAATACAAAACACACAACCTTTCTACATTGTAATTTAACGCAATTTTTACGCAGTTACGGAAGAATGTATCGAAAAATAAAATACTAAATAAATTAAGAAAGCTAAAAATGTCGATATATTAATTATAACTAATTGAAATGATACAAGACAGAATAAGGTTTCCACTTGGAGACAATTCTTGGAGACAATTTCTATTTTCCCTAAAAAGTCCGATCATCGGCCGAACACCTCCAACAAATCCAAGCAAACAGCAATTGTTTAAAGGCAGCACGCGTAAATGTGCTTCGGGGCTGGCCGCTAACGATCTCGTCACCGATCCGGCGTCGATCCCGGGAAAGAGAACAGAGTGAATGCGACACGACGCTCGCGAACGCACGCATCGTCGTCTCCGCCGGCTGCATCGACGACCAGAAAAAAGGGGTAGCCCCCTCGGTGGACGGTTACAAATCAATGAAACTGACCTCGGCGCGTCCCGTTGCGAGGTTCCCGCACGCGTAGTTTGTGAACAGCGGCTTACACGACAGGTTTGAAAACGCGAGGATTCAGCCGTGAACTATCGGTTCGAAGTCGATGGAAAAAGCGCGCGCGCGCGCGGGTTAAAATGACCGGCCCTGCGGACCGCGCGCGCGGGGCACGAAACACAGGGCCTGTAGGGGGAGGGGAGGGGGTGGAGGCGTGTAGGATCGCGTTGCGCGGCGCCATTCAACGGCCTCGTTAGAAACCCATCGCCGTCGAAAGGGGGAGTTTTTTCTACAGTACGAGGCTCACAAATCGTTCGGTTAAACGTTCGAGTGCTCATCGATTTCCGGTTGAATGACGATCGGCAGCCGGGTACATTCAGAGCTAATTCCGGGACGGAAGAATAATGCCGCAGCGGGCACGACACACGGGTAATTGCCTCGGGGGCTCGCTGATCAATGTTTTAAACAATAAACCAAGGGGGGGGACACGTGTGTCTATATGCACGTGTGTATGCGTGTATGCGTGTATGCGCGAGCACGCGGGGCACAATTGCTCCGCGGCGAATCCGTTCGCGGAAATTTCGCCGGTGATTATGCTTCATGAATTTCAATCGCGGCTCCAGATTAAGATCGTTCAAAATTGACCGGGTCGCCGCCGCTGCCGCCGCCGACGCCGCTTGCCGGCCGGCGCAATTGCCCGAATCGCCGAACTTCGCTCGATTTGCGTATTTATGATGCGCATATCCAACAATCGCCGATGGTAATCGTGTCCGCTGATGGCCGAAAGATTGACCAACCTGATCGCGCGAATTAAAGGGAAGAGCGCATTAAACCGGGCCGGCGCCTGCTGAATTTCGAATCGCTTTCGGACCGCCGCGATCGGTTCTATCGCTGATCTCACGGTATATTGGATCTTTCTTCTGCAATTCGAACCGGGAAGGTAACTGCGGGGATTCCCGTATTTACATAGACCCGCGCCGCCCCACCTCTCCAGACGATCGCTTACGCGGGAACGTATCCAAGTGCTAATCATCGATTTCCATGAAACTTGCGGCAGACGTTGCCGAAAGGTGGTGCACGCGGATTATCGTTAACCCGTTGCTGCATGCTGACCGGCGTGAATCGCTGCTGTAAATTCCTGGTAATAACCTGTTGACTATGACGCGGATGCAATTTAAATTTCATTTTCTTCTATGAAATTATTCCTAGTGGTATTTAATTATATATCTCCGAGGAATTATTATATTAAATAATTCCTCAAAGATATATAATATAAGGAGTTATTATATTATATAATTCTTCAAAGATATATAATATAAGGAATTATTATATTATATAATTCCTTAGAGATATATAATTGATCAATGTAGTATGAGGAATTATTATATAAATCGACAGAGATGGATTCACTGTAGTGTTCTATAAATTCTATAAATAATATTTAAGCACTACCTTTTAATACTGTGATATAATGTTGCAAAAGTTAGAAGTAGTGAATGCACCTAGACAAATTATTTCATAACTAGAACATTCTGAAATCGTACTACACGGCATCGCAGTCGCAGAACCATCGCCAGAAGTATTAGCGATCGGCCGATTATCAGAAATATCCCAGACACGCTTCTGCCGTTGTAAAATCGTCGGAACTAAAGACACCGGCCGCATTTAGCGGAGGTGTTCCCGCGGATCTGTTTCCGATATCCGTGGCAGCCGAACGAAATGAAGGGGGCGGGCCTGCTCGCGGCCGATTTCACGGGTATCCCGGCCGAAGGTAGCGGCGTATGAATCAAATTAAATAAAGAGACGCGGATCGAGGCGCGATAACGAATGCTCTTCGACGGGGAGAGCAACGGCGGGCCGGGCCGGGCCGGGTCGTTCAAAAACTCGTGAAATACGATTTGCCACGGTCAATGGCGATGGCCGTCGATATCGGACAATCTGGCGGCGGCCACGTGGTACATCATGCCGGCTACCGCAATATTTCCTAGGCAAATCGGGATACCGTCGTGTGGCCGCCGTATCGACTCGACGGCGTCGCGACGCCGACGCGCTCGGCCAACGCCTCCTGGAGACGAAGTTTCCGCGTGTCACTCTTAATAGTACTATTTATTGCGGTAATAACCAAGGTGGCCGAGAACCCGCTCTGCCGCCTGCCGCGCCACGCCTCGGGACGAGCGTAACAGGAATATCGGCGCAATCCTCTTATCTTTCGGTATACTTACGAAGAATAGCGCCGTTCTAATAACTTTCGCGCGAGCGGAAAGATGGATGCCGTCCCGCGGCCGCGGCTGCAGAGCCGGACACGGTGCTACGTTTTACGTATTTGTACGGTTTGCTGAGGGGAAATGGCCAATTATACTAAATGTATAATTGCGTGACAATTATACTAAATATGTTAATTGTACTAAATATATAATTTAAGACAGGAATATTTAATACAGGCTGCGAGCCATCAGTTTCTGTGTCACTGTTTCGAAACTCCTTTTGGTTTAACGCCAACTGTATTACTATTTTACAATTAACTACAGAGACACTCTCGTCAGAAATCGTTAAATAAATTTCTTCATTCAATTATACTGTAATATAAAATTTGTAAAATATCTAAGCAAATCAAATCTTGCAATTTTTATAAAGCAACGTATACCTGTCACATTTGCCTATAGTTATGGTTAACCAGATACTTGTTGTGACCTGTTACAATAATTATTTAGAATTGTCTATTTCTTTGTTTTATTTTATCTTGGCCTCTGAATGTTATTAACATCTTAACGATTGCAAATAAATTTCAGTTTCCACTGAAACTACAATTTAACCCCTTGCATTACAATAACGAGTCAGACTCGTATTGAAGATATTATGCAAGCTCTACTAACTGAGAATATTATTAATATCTTCTATATCGAAGTAAAAATAAATTCTTCTGTTATCAAAGTATAAAAACGAAGTTAAATAAAGACATAGAGCAAAAATTGTCTGGTCCTATTAGGAACATTATTAAGTACGAATAATTGCACACTGCTCTTTCCATAAAATATTTCCGTTTCTTCGTGACTAGTATAGCTGTCGAAAACAGCTAGCAATTAACGCACACGGTCGTCAATTACCATAAAAATCCTCCGAATCTCGCTGCGCGCGCGACAGTACGGTGGAAACGAAATCTCGGTTCCCGGACGCGCGGTATTCGCCCTCCGTAACGTCGTATCGTCGACCTTCTCATAATCGGATCACCATTACCATCTTATCATAGGATTAGCTGATAGCGGGGTTTGCTTTCCGGCGAACTGTCCATTACCCAGCGAGAGAGCAAGACGGAAGCCATCAGCCAATAAAACGATCACGTAATAGTGACCGCTGCTCCTCTGCAATCGCGTAGCCGGTCTCCAAATGCCGCGCGCCGCGCGACGACTGTATTGCGAATGGAACCGTCGTGTTCGTGACTCTGCAAAATTGGAACACGATCGGGACGGAGGGAGAGGGGGGGGGGGCGGGGGCTGGAATCGCTACGAAATTTCCAAACAGTGGTATCTTCATCTGAAGATCGCGTTACTCGCGAAGTATGAACTTTAACTTCTATCGGACCGTGAGAACGCTGCCGGGACGAGCTCCGATTACCTCGCGTTACCGATCTTGATAACGCTGGAATTATCGCCGCGTTAACATTTTCTAAATTAAATTACAACGTGGTTGACGTTTTAATAAGAATAGCCCCCTTCTTATTCGAAGACGGTGAGAATGTGTGGAATTTGGTACAGTTGATATTTTAGACGCCGATTTTACAGACGAAATGTGAGCTGAAATTGCGAACAGTGATTTGTACTCGATACTTAACCCTTTGCACTATGACTCCTTTTACGTTGCATCGATTGGCACTTATTTGTTCCTAATATTTTCCTTAATAGGGCCGGACAATAGTAAGAGTAAAATAGTAGACTTTAGTAATAGAAAAATTCAATTTGATGACGATTTAGAAGAAATTAATAATATTCATATTTAGTGATTCGTACATGGAATTTTTATCACGAGTCTGATTTGTTATTGCAGTGCAAGGGGTTAAACGTCTAGAATAATTATCCATTAACTTTGAAAACAGGATGGTCGATATAAAACATAATTAATAATAGTTAATAATATTTTCTCCATATTTATTTTTCTGAAAATAAAGAACGCTCTTTCATGCTTCAACTTGCATTGTAAAATAAGAATTCTTAATAAAAGCGAGAGAATAGTGAATATTCTTTCTCAATTCCAAATAATAAAAAATCGTCAAAACGAAGATAAATATATCAAGCTATACATCGTAAGATAACATAAGATAACTTCTCCGTGTTCTCCAATGCGAGTTTCATCGCGCTATTCTTTCCGTTTCGATCAAGCCACATCCGAAGTTCTTCAAATACTCCTCGTATCGAGCTGTTCTGTTATTCGACGAAGTTCGGCCATCGGCGGGGAAAATTCCCGTAATTAGCAATAAGACCGCAGCGGTTTTAATTAGGACCGATCAGGCCATTTGAAGAGTAGTTGTACGGCGAAAGGCGCGGCCGTGAGGGATGCCGGCTTATTGAATGGCGTTCGATGCGGGACTGTGTGAGGGTATCTTTCACGGAGGCAGCATGAAAGGGCAAAGAACGGAGGCGTAAGATAGTATGAAAGGAAAGCATCAGCGGGATAGATTCATCAATAAGGGCGCCTAGGCGGACGCGTATGTCTTAGACGCGGAAACGTTCGGCATTGGAGAACGCGATCTATTTGAATAGATCTCGATGGTTAGGTACGGAACCGGCGGGAAATAGATTCCCCGATGATGATGGAAATCCGCCGGTATCAAGTGCGGATTCCCCGTCGGTGGTATTAAATAATGGTTCCTATCGCGTTCGGTGTAACCGAAGTCATTGCTATGCGGGATGCTTCACTGGAACGGACTATCTAATATCTTCCGTTCGGTTCGACATTTAAAAGCGTACCGCTGCAAGATAAACAATTAACCCCGCGACGGTATCACGGTGCCTCTTGTCGCCGTCTTGTCGTCTCCGATTTCTCCGCGCTGATCGCTGCAGTTAGATTGCTGTCACGAAATTTCCTTAACTGTGCTGGAACATTTTTGTCCTCGGAGCTGATTGTTCTTAGAGCTCGTTGTTCTAAAAGTTCTTCGTTCGATTACCTTCGTTTTATATTAGTTGTTTTATAGAAAAATATTAATTTTATGAATTTAAAATGCGATGGATGTGCACAACCCCATGAGCATGTGAAAGATCGCAGAACTAGAAATTTCGAAAGAGGTTTTAATGAAGCTAAACTTTAGCGCACTTCGTATCACTTGACCTCAAATTCACTAACCGCTCACACTATAGCAATAAGTGAAACTCACGATAAAGATTTTATAAATCGGCTAAGTATATCATTTATTTCTTCCAAATCGGAATAAAATTTGATTTGTCTCGAAATGAAACAAAAGTTATCTCGTTCTGTTGAAAGACAGTGGACCGGTTAAATAAATTAAAATATAGATTAAAGAAGACAAAGGAAAAAGAGATTATAAAGCAATTCCTTGGAATCGAGACTAAAATTAACAATGAACAAAAATGATATTTATTTCGTAGTAGTTCGAATTTGTTGGACGTAATGCATTTTGGGATCCTTTAAACGTCTTTACTGTCCTGAAAGATTTTGTAAGGGAATTGTTAGACCGTAACGCCGCAACCGTTCTCAATTCTTGGTAACCGAAGATACGAGCCGATACTTCTGACGATTCAATTTCTTATCTTCCATCACACTGCCACGGCGCCGTATTATTGGACTTATATTACCTTTTACGATCGGCCTACCCTTATCGTTAGATTGTTACTAACGACGCGCCCTATTCAATAATGTTCATTGGATATCACGAATTTTAAAGGACTCGATATATCACGGTCAGTCTGTAACTCCGTGCAACACTTAATTTTATGCTAATATATATTTCATGCTTAAAATATATCAAATATATATCATAGATAAAATACACTAAATATATTTCATAGGTAAAATATACTAAATATATTTCATAGATAAAATATACTAGACATATTTCATACGTAAAATATACTACTCATATTTCATACATAAAATATACTAGACATATTTCGTACATAAAATATATTAAATACATTTTCTAATAAATTATCTCGCCTTCTTCATAAAGCAAAACGCGCGAACTATTTCTCCTCCTCATCAAGATTAACAATTTCACTGAATTACAAATAATACACCGCCGCGTTTAATCACATTAAACCATTGTGGAATCGTGTCGTCTCGTTTCAGTCATAAACGCGTCAAATCGGCGGTCTAATTATGGCAAACGAATTTAAAAGCGCGTTCGTTTGATACCGATACACGAAAGGCATTTTCAATTTCCGAGTTTAAACGCCGGCGAATTCGTTCGCTGTTCGAATCGCCGATGGATTACCAGTTCCAACCCAATGTTGAACAACATTTTAATCGGTTGCACAGTAAAAACAAAGAGGCGTCGGTAATCAGTAAGTTGCGGGCTTTAATTTAATGAGAAGCATCGACGAAAGTTCTCCGGCACGCGAGCGCCGCGTTCCGTTCAGCGAGCTCCTCGTTTAGCCGACAAAAATACCGTCATCGAATATTCCACCGAATTGTAGCGAACGGCCGCGACGTGCGTTATCGCTTGAATATATTTTAAGTGCTCCGAAGGTAGGTGTAACTTCCGTCTTAAATTGCCGCGAAATCCTCCGCGCGTTGCATAAGACTGCTCTTAACGCGTTCAGCCGGGCCGCGGAAGTTCGGTGTTCCCGGCTAAGCTTTAATAACTGGCGGGAACTTTAGATTGAATCATTCAATTATAGGGAAGCACTTATCGTGCGGGCCTCGTATGGTTCTTTCCTTTGCGTCCGGTTTCATTTTAATGTCGCCCCCGGGAAACCGGTCGCCGGCCGGAAACACGCCGGAAGTTTCTGCAGCCGACGTTATTTAAAGTTAGGGCATTAGTAGTCCAATTGTTTTCCAATCAGTCCGTATGTAATCCGATCCCTGCTTAAAATGGCCGCTATCGGCGTTCGTGCTGCTAACAGGCTTCGTAATTGGATGCTTGTTGGACCGCTGTTTTATTATAAAATAATAATTACTCGAGACACTTTGGTATATTTATTTTTTAAGCTAGACGTGTCTTTGTTACCTTACAAAAATATAAAATCAATAATTAGACGTAAGAGAAGATACTTTTTAAACAAGTAATGAGTTTGACGTGACAGAAATCTAGAAAGTGATTAAAAAATTATTTGGATAAACGTTTGATAAAAAATAAGATGAAGAGTTTAAATGATATAATCTAAAGAAAATTCATTTATATATAAATATGACATATAGAACAGTTTAAAATACAAGAAAATTGGAATATTCTTTTTTTTTTAGCGTATATAAATGAATCTTTAAAAACTGAAAATTCGTAATCAGGTTATAACATTCTGTTAACTATAATGAATGTTATCCACGTTAATAACATGAAGAAATGAACAGGAGAAAAATTACCTGCCGTCTCAGATTCACTTTTTACACACAGACGACAATGTCTGGGTCCATTTAACCTAACTTTTTACTTTTTACTTTCATATAACAAAAGCTATGAAAAGATCTTATTAAAATTAAATAAAGAAAAAATCACACACTTAAAAAATTTAGTTTCTATTATTTAGCCTCCTCCAATCAACTACTGTATAGATATAATTGCTTACTAAAATTTGTAATCCTAAAAGCGGATCGAAGTTATAAAAGAATAAAGTATCACCTGAAATGTGTCAGGTTTAACTTCGAGGGTTGTTATCACCCCTTTGACGCGAACGATACCCGCTACGTAACCGTACGTGCTAAAGACAAAACTATAGTTCGAGCGGCAAAGTGGTACAGGTGTTCGCGTATAAAAATATAATATCTCGGAGAATTACTTTAAATTCTACCCCTTTCTGTTGTAAGAGGTAAAAATCGTGTGTGTTTAATTCCGAATTCAACGATGTACTTAAACTTTAGTGTTCCAAAGATTTCAAGATATCGCGTACAGCGGCCAGGATATTGGCCTGACGGTTCTTGCTTAGCGTGCATTCGTGTCATTTCGCCAGCTTGCACTACTTCGGACTATGCATTACACTCGAATTACTATGCTTGACATCTTAAGATCTATACGCGGAATATTGTATATTTTCCAGGCGCATTGTTGAATTTGTTATCGACGCGATCCACGGCGATCGTCGAAACGATTAGATCCGAGATACGGTTAATAAATAGCGCCGTTGAAGTTAATGTTTTTCTTCGAGATCCTTTGGCGAAACTTCGAATTAATTAAAAACTTCGCAGAAATTAATTTGATGGCAACGATTTGCGCATATTCTATATATATTTTTAATACTCCAATAGATCTGTTTTAAAACAATTTGTACACATTCTAGACAAATTATTATATATATTAATATAATATAAAATATAATAGTATATTAATTTATATATTTAATTAAATTAATACAGCATCCTGTTTTTAATACTCCACGTTTACGAGAAAATTTATCCTGCCTCGCTCTACCAAACAATAAATCTATTATAAACAAATTAACATAATATAAAATATAATAGTATTAATACACCACCAGTCAACAGATCAATTACCAAGCAATCGTTGCAGAATCGACTTCATCGGAACATTTTTCGACAGTAGCATAAACACCCTTATCGAGCCGTTTATCAATTTTCGTTCTTCCGCCGAACGGAACGAGCTTCCCGCCGAGCCCAATAGGAACTTGTAAAGTATCATCGAAGTCGTAGAGGGATGGTTGGACCAACGTATGGCGCGTACGAACGATCGAATAATCAATAGGCGCGGAAACTGTTAGGAGCGGCGAGTTTCTTCAAAAGGATGTAAATTATGCAATTCAGGGGACGAAGAGAGCAATCGAAAATAATACGGCTGATAGAGGCGGTGCACGAAAGCAGATCGAGGAACGAGTAGAGAGGGAGGGGGTGGCTCCCGGGTCCGCGAACGAATAACAATTTGATCGATAAGCGTTCCGCACGAAAGAAGAATCGACGCCGAAACGAGCGTGCGAGCGTGCCTGCAACGATTTAGGGGTTGTTGAGCCTGACAAAACAGATTTTCGTTTCTACAATTTCGTTGTCTCGATGCATGATGCCTTATCTGACCTTAAATCTTCGTCTTCCCGTAAATAAGTTTTCGCATAAGCGAAACAGGGAGGAGTGTAGCAGATGAAATATGTCGGCGATCCGTATCCGAGACGCGGTTCCGGCGAAACTGAAATTGTTGCGATCCTACAGGATGTATTAAGATGCGGACAGAGGTGTGAAAAAATACAACAGAAACCGCCAAACTTTTTTATTTTTATAATATTCTGATATTTAGACGTTCTGTCGTCGAATCGTTGTATTATTAATCCTTGTCACTCGAATGGTGACTCTGAGGCACTAAAAATTGTTGCATCGTGTTCTCAAATAATTTTTACCAATAATAATTTTATTAATTTTCATTCGTCTTTTTTTGTTGAAGAGACTGCTGAATTTGTGATTGTTTAATGAGTCGCAAGACCCAATTTGTATAAAACACTAATGTATAAACCACTAATGTATAAAATAGAAATATCGTTGGTCAGAAAAACTATTTCGGATTTACGCTTAAAACGGCTTCGAATGCAAAGGGTTAAGACAGGAGATCATTTAATACAGAACTCGAATTAAATTCCTATTTCTATATTTTGTATATTTAGTTTCTACTGCGATTCCAATAAATTCAAGACAATGGTATTTAGCAATCTAAAAGCTCGCTTCATCAGTAATCAGGCAAGTGATTTTTAACTCGTTCACAGTTTAATGTGCCGTAAATGGGTCATGATGGCTTTAAGTTAAAAGCTATTAAGTTGCAATCAATTGGGGACAACGAATGAAATTAACCCGAAACCTGTTTCAAACTTGCAGGATTAAGCAATGCTACTTATTCGGAAAGACGATATTCAAAGTTTTTCTTAAATTCGATTATTTTAAAAATTACTAAAAAAATGACTAAATTCGATTATTTTAAAAATCACTGAAATTGTAACTTTTATATTCAACTTAATAAATACGAACAGGTAGCGTAGATTGATATTGTTGCGAACGTTGACTACTATCGACGAATAACATAAAATAATATAAATTTCGCGGCGAACATAACCTAGAAAACATTCAAAAATACATAAATACCTAAAACGCGTTATTTTTCCTTAAAATGCTTTTTCCTGATTCGTGAAAAAGGTCTATCTCCCAAATTAATTCGCTCTAATATTCGCTAGGGCAGAAGTCGCGCCGATTTATTTCATAACTTATTTCACCCCGGCGTTCATTAATTCAAAGGAATTATATCCGCGGTGAAAATGTTAAACGCGGGAAAGAGAACGTGCAGAATCAAACGGAGTGTGCGTTCCATTTTGGGATTAAGTTGGAAGATAAAAACAAACGAGCGATGCTTTGAATGTTGTGTTTGTTTTTTATCTCGCGGGTGAAGTTAAATTAAAATGAACGCAATTGAGGCCGCCGATGGAAAAAGAGCAGCGCGTAGGCTTATGGAGCACGTTACTTCTGCATTGTTTCCATTAGTTAGATACTGTTTCGTTGTGCGGCTTGCCCGGGACTCATTTGTCAGTTAACGCGGAACAACATTAGTCGGAACTTCGTGAAACAACGCCAAATAAACGAGCGATGATGGAAACGGTGTTCGCGCGTGTCAACCTAGTTCAATACTTAATAAAAAAATGGCGGTGTCGTTTTTTTCGAAATTATAGAATTCAGAGGCAGTTAGGAGAAAGCTGTTGTTTTCGTAATTTATTATTTTAAAAATAAGAGGTTGGACTTATAAGTTACAAATGTGATTTAATACGTAACACATTTTAACCCTTTGCACTGAAAAAGCCATTTCAACTGGAAATCTGAAGTAATTTCTCTGACTTATAGTATTTCCATTTTATATAGCAAAGTACATTTTATGCATATGTAATTGATTCTTCTAATTCGTATCAACATAACCTTAACAACTTTTAAAATACAAATTTTGTTAGTGTAAAGATTATTTTGTTTATGTAGTTTGCTCTGTCTATGATAGCATTATTATCAAAATATTATAAAATAATTGATATTAAAAAGAACACTGATGATTGTTTTTTCCAACAGTGTAAACGACAAAAGACTTGGAAAAGAAACGAAATTTCGGCACACATGTAATAGGTCCAGAAATATCGCGCGTGGGGTGGAACGAACTTTCCGCTGAACGATATACAAGCGACTGCATTTGGGTCCGGCATCCGGAAGGCTGCCGAAGAACCAGATTCCACATGTTGCGAATGCATCAGGGCAGAACTACCTTCGCCGTGTCTCAGTTTCATGGCCCCGGCATCGTTATCGGGGACAAAAGCAGCCCGAAAGAATCACACGTGGCCAAGAGCAGCCAGAAGGAAGTTTCGGGACAATAAAGTAACTTTCAGGTCCCGCAAACTCTTTGCCCGCTTAGACTATTCAGAAACTTCCTTTCCTTGAAATTGTTCGCGGAGATAGCGTAACTCGGGCCCTGATGTCCGCGTATCTAAACTTCGTAGCCGGCAACTTATCTCGAGTCTATCAATGTAACAATTCGGGCCGCGTTTAATGAATTCAATTCCGATGAGAGCAACTTCGCCGTAAACCGCGCACGGTGTTACATCGCCGTAAACAGTGTTACATCGTATCTGCTTTGTGGCAGGATCGATTCAAATGCGTTAGCGATTTTTTATTCGCGGGGTTAGATAATGCGGAGTATAAATAAATTATGCTTTGAGAGAAATAGATGTTATGGATGTTGCAAATGGCGTGGAAAAGTGAGAAAGTGTGGGTAGGAGAAAATAAATACTGACAACTGTGATTCGATCAGATATTTTAATATTATTTAATGATATGAAATAACAGATAACAACATGCATTGATTGCATAAAATAAGCATTATATAGAAATTAATTAAAGTTTTAAATTAAATTAAACGTTCATCTTTCTTATTAATTATTTTAATCAGTTGATAGGAGTACAACAGTGTCTGTAAATACTTTAATATTTCTACCATTCAAACTATTCCTCAAAAACGCATAAAATTCTCTGCCTATTAAAAATATAAAAACAAGATTCCATTCCGTCTTAAAGTAACGAAATAACTCTTTAAGCACAAGGTTATTACCCGAAATCTCGATCACGAGTCGAACTCGCAGCGAACCCTCCGTCGCGACGCCTGAAACAGGCTGCTTAATTCGTTTCCCGTAAACGAGTTACACTCTCGTTTCGATCGCGTGTCTAATCACGAACTATCCCGTGCCACCTCCGCGATACAGTTGCTTTAACAAACTGTGCTCGACGAATATTCTACGGAGGCGCGCGGCATCGCGAGACGCCGCGACGGTTTCGCGCGCCGGCATTCCCGCCGATTCGAGCGTTAACGAGCGCGCAGCCCCCGCCACGCGTGTCCTGTTTCCCTGTTTCTTCTCGATTCGGTTAATTTTTCCTACGGCCCCGGCTCATGGCGAACGAGACAGGGAACGATGGGGAGAGAGCGCCGTTTGACCCACATCTGCCAAAACGGCCGGATAATGAGTTTCGGGCGGGCGCCGTCGACGACAGCGTCAATTTCCAGTGCGTCTCGCTCTAGCCCGCTTTTTGTCATGACGGGGGGCGGCTATGACGTCGATATCATTTTCAGTTATTCGTGACGCGCCGCGGAGAACTTCCTTTCGATTGCCACTCGACGTTCCGCGCGGAATAGAGGCGAGCGGAACATCCCGGATCGTGGAACCACCCCCGGGGGCAAAAGGAAGCTGGTCCCCCCGCGGCAAAAGAGAAACCGATGCCGAGATAATGTCGGAAGTGCTCGTTTTAATGTCGTCGCTTAAGTACCCCCTCGGAGTTGAATCGATGGGCCGGTGAGGGGTTAGAGGTAGAAAGAACGGGGATGTGTCCTATGTACCGAACGAATTATTTATTCGGAGATAAATTCATCGGGATGGCGCGCGTGCCGCGAATTTAATTTCTGCCTGGGAGGGACCGTCTACACGGAAAGCACGGCCGTATTGACTGGCTCGGATGGCGAACGAGAAGGCAAATACCGAACCGCGATAGCATCTATAACGACAACCGTGCCGGTTGACGCGTCCACCGCAGTCTTTACAGAACCTTGCCAATTTTTGCCGGTGTACAGTAATCGTCCGCCACGCGCGGAATTATTTTCTGGCTTCCCTTTCCCTCCTACTCGCGGATTTATTCACGCAGCGAAAGTTGTAACCTAGAATTCAGCACATACCTTAAATGTTATAGTGTGTTAGAACTGTACTAAAAATTTGATATATCTACGACAGTAATAAATAATTGCTCTTTGAAATAAATTAACATAACCTTGTCAGAAGGGTGTGATACCATTTTTAAAAGGGTTTGATTACATTATTAGCATTAGTGAACAAATGGTCACCTTATTTGTATATAAAACACTATTTGTCACACACATAACTAAATAATTTTTTAGAAATATTCCCAGTCTTAATTATTGTCCTATTAAATTAAAATTTTATCTATTTATATACATAACCTTTTCTTTTATGCGTCACATTTAATATTAATGTGCAACAATATTACCTCCAAAAGTAATCTTAAATTCTAAAATTTGTTTCGCTATTTTACTGATATATTATCGTATTATTCCGGTATTTCAGGATGCGGTTTTCAATTTTGCGTGTAATTCGAAGTTACATTCAATGCTCGCGGTGTATATTTCCGTATAGTTGTGTCGCGGCTGCAAAATTGCGTTTGATTGTCGGATGGTGTCGTGTCCAACGACGTAATCTACTGCGGCCAAGAATTTGCATCTGGCTGCGATGCAGTTGATTGTTTGTCTGCAGCTACTACATTTTATGTATTTGTCTGCCGTTAGTGCAGTTGCTACATTGTTCTGCGGGTCTTTAATGATACATTTTCAACAGTTTCTCACCGTTGTTACCGGCTCTTGACACAATCTTGACACAACTTCCTTTTCTGAATAGAGAAATATGTTTAGTTTTTTTGCATAATATTCATTAATGCAATTAATTATAATTATAATATTAATTTAATTATAATATCAATAATTCAAGTTGTCATGTATTATCTCCATAATATTTTATCTCCATCAATGCAATTAAAATATGTAACAACTTGAAGTTTCTTGAAAAAGAGTAATTTATCTTTAAATAAATTTGTAAGATAAATTCTCTCTATCCAGAAATTATTCATTAAGAATCCTAAAGCGTTCAACGCGTTCAATCTCCAAATTAAACTAAAATATTTCTTCGTTTCGATAAAATCGAGCATATCGCCATAATTCGTCGAGCTAAAATTTGCGAAAGCATTCACGGCAAAATAGAGCGGATAAAATTGAGAAATAGTCGAAACGTAACAAAGATACGCACGAAGAAAGAACGATCATTTGGTTTCCATTTCTCGCAGTCGATGCGGAAACCTGCACCCAGCGCAAATATCTGCGCGATATTTCTAAAACGTTCCCTCTGCCGGTGCATACAAAGTACAGAGACACGAAATTACGCGGGGCTCTATGAAATTATGTTACTCTGTCATCGTAGAGAATTACTCGGTTCAAACGCGGCTACTCCACCGTAGAAGGAATAAAGTTCCCCGCGCGAGAGGTTAACAGTTTTCCTTTAAGCAATTCCGTGTAATCGTTCGCTTAATACTTAGTTAAATCTGTCGTGTACGTCGTGGTACGAAGTTCCGTTCCCCAGGTGAACAATTAATCTTCCAGGTGCAACGGGAAACGAAATAAAGACCGCCGCGGAAAGAACAAGCGCGGATTAACCGCGCTCCGTTTGACTAATCGAACGATGATATCTGGCTGTAATTTATTCGTTTTATCCTCGTCAGAGAGAGAGAGAGAGAGAGAGAGAGTTCTGAACACGGAATGTGTGCAGGACACCCGATAAATTCGTCCGTATTTTTCCTGAGAGCACGCCTAACAGGTACTTCTGAACGCTGGCATATCTGTAGCTCGAAAATCATTCTCTGTCAACGGCCGCCCGGCCGGCCGCGATTTTCCCCCGTAAAATACGTCGGCGCGTAATGATGCATCATACACCCGATACACCGCGCGGCGAATTATTTTTTAAAACTATAATCAGCGGCCGCGAACAGCGACGCGGGCAGCCGGCCCCTCGCGACCGGCACGTTTCCATCCGGGCCGCCGTTTTTCATTTTCCCCGAAGAAGTAAATCCGAATGCGACGTTATCCGGGGAATTTTATCGGTCGCGATATTAACGGTTCAGCCTCATTTGCATACCGTCGAACGGGGGGGGGCGAGAGCGGCCGAGGGCCGATAAAAATCACGGTTGACCATGGAGATGAAATAAAACATGTCATAATGCTTTAATAAACGTCACTTGATAACGAAGAACATTACGGGCCATGTAAAACGTAACGGCGGTAATAACCCACTCCGTTGCCGGATAAGCATCGCCGGATATCCAAGAAGACGAGGCTCTACGGCCCCCGGGTTTCGTCGATACAGACACGTAATAAAGCAGGTGGCAACGATACACGGCGACCCGAAACTATCGGGCTACCGTAAACCTTCGCGTTGGCGTAGATAAAAAAAAATCTTCCGCCATTCTTGGTTATGGGTACTGCCTTAGACGTCCTGGAGACTATAGTTAACCTCATGCGCTCTTTACACGCGTGGTATTGGATTTGCAAGGCACTGCATGGGCCTGGACGAATTCGAAGGCTCGATTGCATGGTGGTTCTCTATTTTTACATGTTATTTAAATTCTAGTTACTAATGTTGAAGTCAAATTTGTTTCGCGTATTTTATACATCAAATTTTGAAATTTAACAGACGAAAAAACTTTTATTAAAATCATCCAGTAATACGCTCTGGATTATTGTGGAAATATGAGATAAAACACGAAACAGTAAAAAGATAAAAAATTATAAGAAGAAGAATTATTGTTTTTGATTTTTTTAAGACTACGAAAAGAAGAAGCAAATTGCGAAATTACTGAAATTTTTATGTAAAAATTCAGGGTCTACGAAATCCTTGCATAAATTGTCTTCGTCAATTGCGAGAAGTTTTTTTAATATTCCAAATTTCCTCTTCGCGAAAGCTGCATAAAATCGGCGATAGGTAATAAACTAATTTGTACAATTCTTTCTCCAACGTCAACCAAGACCGGAATAAGCGTTCGCGCGCGCCCCGGCTCCTAAAATACCAGTTTCCAGTCATGAACCTAACACTGTAAAATTTCTAAAGCAACCGTATTCGCGCCGTAACATGTTGAACTGGGTAAGAAATTCACGGTTCTTACGTACGAGTCGCGGGAAATTGCCGACGAGGAATTTACTGGGGCGAAAGTACAGGTTCCCCCCCGAAAGAAAGCAGTCGGTTATCATGAAAATTTTTATCGAGCGGTCTAAACACGCGTGTGTAAGCGACGGGAACCTTAATGCTCCATTACATGCTGATTTATTATTGACGATGCGCGTGTGTGAATCAGGCAGAAAGTTATGCTATAGCTGCACGCGAGAGCAATTCTCGGCTGCAGATTTTTGCTCTTCCAACTGATTTTACATCATTTGAAACTTTTATTTAAAATGTGAGCAAGTATATTGAAATATAAACAAGCATATTAAAATATAAACAAGTATATTAAAATATAAGCAAGCATATTAAAATATAAGCAAGTATATTAAAATATGAGTAAGTAATTTGATTACCTTATAGGTTATGTATGTTAGATTCAGGAAGAGGTGTCAATTACCTTCCAAAATGGTGTCAATTTCCTTTCCAATTTTCTATACATTTTTAATCGGGGGCACGGTAATTAGGACGTCTACCCTATACACCCAACTTCTGACTAATTTAAATCTAACTGCCAATTTTCGATACTCAAATTCTACCTGATTAAAAATTTAAATCGAAATCTCGATTTAATTAAACCTCATCAACCTAAAATATTATAAATCTGTTTCCGCAGATTTGTATATACGAGTTTGGCTCGTCGTAGAGATTTCTATTAATATCTTGTTAGATATAAATGTTATTCCGTTCTTTTAAGCTGGAATAAAATTTTGTACTCTCGTAATCGGCATTTAATCATTTAAGTAAATGTAGACAAACGCGATAGATATTTTTTCTTTTCCTTTTAAGAAATTGTTAGAAAAAGTGCTCATGTTTGTAATTATGAAGAAAATAGTACGGCATTGAAAATTCAAGTAAGACTAAATACTTTGTCTTTTATTGACAGTTTTGCAACTGTTAAAAGGGCAAAGTTGCGAGCTAAGGACAAAACTACGGAAAGTGTCTTAGCGGAGTGGGAATGTGGGAACATCTTAATTCTCTCATTTATATATATTGTCTTTATATGCTGATAATGCGATACTAGTTCTATTTTACTGTATTTAATTCATGTAATATCTATAGTCGATCTTTATCACCGTCTTTAGCCAAATAACGCGCCGTGACTAGCAGAGAGACCCATTAGAGCTAAAGGAGGGGTCGATCGGTGTTTGCCCTGAAAATCGTTGCCCATACAAGTTGTTAAACAGCTTTGGTTACACGATGCCTTGATTTTTCAAAACATGAAAAATTAAACCAGTGGAAATGCCCAAAAATCGCAGGGTAATTATTACTTCTATATCAATACATAATCTTCCCCCAAAAGAAACAAAGTCGGTCCACACAAATCCACCATAAAATCAAACGATACACAGAGGTAAAATTAGGTTTCCATTTCCGAATTCAAGGGTCGCGTTTCCCGGTGCGTGTTCGACCGAGGGTTAGCTTTTCGTTCGCGCTGCAAAACAGCCGCGAGTTTTCCTCTTCAGCGCGGAATTCCCGGGATCGGTATTAGTTTTTTCGAGAGCGTATACGAAGCGAGGATCTGTCATGACGCGAGAGGAACGGCGCCAATTAGAGATCAGATCGCTGATCACTTTACCGGCGAGTTTCGATCGAGCCGGGAACTTAGAGGCGGGCCCAGGCAACGTTAAACGGCGAGCGGGGAACGGTCGTTACACGGGGATTGCCGAACGCTGGACCATCAGTGTTCACGGTTCGAGAAGCCGACGAAGTTGCGGGAGAAGTTTTTAATTTCGAGATATCCACGGCGCGGAGGTGTTAGCCCTGGTAACTGGGACGCGTTTAATGTAACGTTCGAAGTGTGTCGAATTGCCGCGACGATTGTGCTGCCCGCCGATTTCCAGGCTGTTCGTTTTTCTCGTGTCCTCGCTCTCTCTCTCTCTCTCTTTCTCTCTCCGTGCCCCGGTATTTATTCCTCCGCCGCTGTGAATCGACGACAAGAAAAACCCGTCGCGAAACGAATTGGCGTGTAATATCGGGTGAAAGTAAAGTGGAATGGGAGCACACCGGGATAGGAAACAGTGCGGCGATCGTGAATGCGGAATGTCGCAATTGTACCAACGTTTGCATAAATAATCCTTACCCAACCGACCTCTTCTCTCTTTCTCTCTTTCTCTCTTTCTCTCTCCTTCTCTCTGTCTCTCTTTCTCTTTTTTTTCCTCTGTCACATTCTCGCTCGTGTTCGCGCCCGCGCGCGGCTGTTTAGCGGGCTTTTTTCTCTACGTTTTATCGGTAACTTGATTTATCGTTCGTTTAATTTCCCGTCGCTACGAACCTCTCTCTCTCTTTCTCTCTGTGTGCGTGTGTTTTTTCTACACGTGAACACGCGCGTACGAGGGACCCGGCGCCCGCTTTTGAATACTTTATGAACCATTAAAACCTCACGGCTGGTAAATGTATAATGCTCGACGAGGATAATTACATGCTCGCGAAACACACGCGCGCTGCTGCTGCTGCCCGAAAAAACAAACTGAAAAATACAGCATAAAGGGGGACAAAGATGTCGGGGGAGAATATTAACCCTTCGAATCGGTTCTTGAGCGTGAACGCAGCCATATTGGTGGCGGGCGTCGCGGTTCGATTTACAGATGTAACCGTGGGCTTCGTTAACGCATTAAACACGCAGCGTTGTTTAATGTCTCAATAGCAATTATTGTACGGATTTTACATAGCGTTCAATTCTCTCGCTCATGTTGTGCCGTTTATTCCGAAAGAATACTCGAAATGTTTATTCGATAGTTTTTTTCCATTATTGTTCCTTCTTTCGGCCGAGCTCCAGAATATTTTGAAATTCGCCGAAACTGTTTTTGGCATTGTGACAAACCAATTTTGTCTGGGGAACGTAGGTTGTGATGAACCAATTTTGTCTCGCGAACACTTTGTATGTGGCGGACAAATTCAGTGCGGAATCATTGAATTCATTTTTATGTAAATACTTCTCCCGTGTAGCGAATTTTCATGCTGGCTTCACGAGGGCTACCTATTGTTCCCGCAAACGCGTCGCGCTATTACTCTCGAATCTCGGGGATTATGTGGTGAAATAATCAGTGTTTTTTTTTTGTGAAATTCGGTACTGATATACTTTTTTAGTGGGGCTGCTAGAAGTGTCAATGACCGGGTTATATAATGTTTTCTGACAAAATAATTTTCTATCGAATTTGTCCATGGGGCTGCATAAATTGTCAATGTTTGGGTACAATGTTTTTTAGGAAAATACAGTGTACTTAGGAACAAGAAAAATTAATGTATCGATAAAATTAACCTCTTTCACTATAATAATAAATAATAAAATATTTCTTCTAAATTGAACCAAAATTTCAATCGAAACAATAAGAAATAAAAATTGTGTCGCATCATGGAAACGATTAAGGACAAAGACACACCAATCAATATGACTGTGAACAAAATCGCATTACAAGAGTTTCAATAAACATTGAAAGGGATGTTCTCGTCGACAACTCATCGACAAACAACTACCAATTAAAATCTAAACGTCGCAACCCCGATCGTTGACCTCCAGGACCCATTAAAACATCGTCAAGATCGGACGGGTGGCGTCTCTCAGCAAATATTTACAGTGCTTCACCGCTGTTTATTACAGGAAGAAAAAACGTCCCGTCAAAATTCATTTCAACGAAGCTTTCCGAGGCGAGAGTGCGCGCGATTACCACGCCGGGTGAAACGTACCCGGTCCCGATAAGGGGAAATGAGGGATCGCACAAACGTGCAAGGGGTGAAAATAAAACGGAGAGAGAGAGAGAAAAAAAACGGCGAATCGCGCCGCCTCACCCCCGCCGGTTTCCGTTAATGCTCCGCCAAAGTGGTCCTCCGCGTGCTTCCGGTACGCGTAACAATTCCCGCGTCGCGACCCTCCGCCTCCCCCCACCCCTCTCCGTCCCTCCAACCGCGCCGGCGAAGCGGTCCATTAATTATCGACGGACGTCAGATTGCTTTCCCCCTAACAATCTCTTCGAAAAATCGAGTCGAGCATGCGACTGGGCTACCTGTCAACGTCACCCGGCTGAATTACCAATAAAATACGGACGAGCCGCGGCTCCGTTGAAACAACACGGGGGTTAACGCGAGCGCGGCGTTTCCTTCTCTCCCTCTCTCTCTCTCTCTCTCTCTCTCTCTCTGGTTCCCTTACTCCCCGTTCTCCCCATCTCTACGACCCACCCCCTGCCCCGCGAAATGCGAGATAAAATAACTCGAGCGGATCCGATGCTCGGCATCGATACACATGGGGGGGCTCGTCGATGAAAATATCAATCGATTCGCCGGACCCCCTCTGGTCTCTTTGTGTATCGAGCTCGCTCGCTCTCCCTCCTCTTTGCTTGGCCCCGACGACCCCTCTCCATCGCCGGGACGGCGAGAGGGTGGTCCGGCAGCCGGCGGCACAGTGTTTACCGTTTTCCTTTCCGACGAAAGCGGAGGGAAAAGGAAGAAGCAGAAAGAAGTCGTTGATTCCGTGGGACGTGACTGACCGGTATGTAAGCAGTCACGTTCTAAAATCGTCCTTTTCGTACGGCCGGCCGGCCATCGATCCTACGGAAAGGAATTGGGCCAACCGGCGCGCTGACGTATGCTCGCACCCCTCTCGATTATTTCTCGTCCTCCGGCAATTATTCGTACATCGACTCCTCCGGGCCACCCTCTCTCTCTCTCTCTCCCTCTCTCTTTGTCTCTCTTCCTCGCCCGCGCCGCCTCCGTCGTCCGGTTCCCGGCGATTTTTCTGCCCCTCTTCCCCGCCGCCGCTTTCGGCAGTGACTCTTATAATGTCGTTGCTCGTTACGCGGAACGGGCTCGTTGGCGCTCGCGCGCTGACCCGTGTGTACGGTACAAGTGGAAATTTATCGCTGGAAATCTGTGCGACGAAAACGTGACGCGTGCTCGTTATTCTCTGCTCGCCGACACACGTGCGTAAATCGTTACACGGGGTACGGTGGACGAGGAAGGTGGTGCGGGGACAAGGGGGAGGGGGGACGACGACGGCGAACCGTGTCGGAACAAGAGCGCGCGGGCTGGCGACGGGTCGCGAGCGGGTCGAAACGGGTCGCGAGCGGACGATCCGCCAGCTTAGCTATTTGTCGACGTCCTCGTTGCGGCAAAGAAGGAATCGAAGCAGCCTCGCTAGTCCTACCCACCGAACTGCTCTCTGCCGCTACCATCCGATCCCCTCCGACTCCTCGCCCCCACCCCCTCGCCCCGCCCCGCCGCCCACCCCACCGACATCGGCAAGACTTGTATTCCTGTCACGGAAGCGAGGTCGCGGAGTATTCTCGACACGGAAGCGAAAGGTAACGATGTCTTTGCGGGAAACGACATCGACGTGATATCACACGTGATTCCCGTGTAGCTACATGCGGCACACGCTAGACGGTGCGCGGCCGCTTCCTTTTGCCACCTCGCTTGTATTCCGACGGCGCCGTCGCGCCGCTGAACCCGATTCCAGCCTGCGCTGCTTAATGAACATATTAATATACATCATGGGGACTCTCTTTCCGGGATATCCCGCGGAGCCGTGAACAAGGCGATCCGGCCAAACCCCGAGAGCCGCTCGAGCGAACCGGATACCTGCCGGATAGATAGGACTATTGTCGCGATAGTCCAGGTCACCGCGAGAAAATCTTCCACGTTTCCGATGCCGCGGCTGTATCGTCGCGGCGTTACTTTGTTTCTCTTACTTACCAAACTTGAGACCCTCGCGACACCATGGTGTTCTCGTCGGCGAGGGTGTAACGGTCGGAGCTCTCTGCCGGCGCCATCGAGCTGATTTCGATCTGATGGTTCGAAGAGGGTGTCGTGACAACGGGAAAGTGATAACTGACTTCACACGACCCAATTCAGGATAATCTAGATCAAGCGAACCTAACTTAATGGACAAAGGTTGGCTCGAAGAGATCTAGTTCAGTGGTACTTAGTCCGGTATAATTCGGATCTAGGAACCTAACCCGGGCGTAACTCGGCAGAATGTAGATCGGCGAAGTCTAGCTCGGAAGGACCTAGTTCGGCGAGGTCTCGGTCAGCAAAACCTCGCACTCTACCTCTTGGTGTCTTGGGACTTCAGTCCAGAAAAACATAGGTCTTGGCGCGGACGTAACTTAGCTTTCTAAGGTCTGGCTCGCGAAGCTCTAGCTCGGGAAGCTGAAATTCCCAACAGATTTTTAATTGTTCGTGACACGTATAAAAAGTTTAACAATTCTGTTCCAAGTCATAAAGGAAGTCGTCAAAGACCCAAGATTAACGCAGCGAGTTCAATCCTCGGCTTAATTGAAATTCGTTACATAGGAACTGATTAAACGTTTCTCAGTTATTCCGCTTTGATCTTTAAGACAGCATTAAGGCATTTCGGCGGGTGTGCAAAGCTCGGAGCAAGCTTGTAGTTAGCCAAAACTAGATCAGGGAAAATCTAACCTAACAGCCGAGCGCAGCAAGATCTAACTGAGGAAGGTCTAGCTCAAAGAGGTCAAGCTTAACAGGCTTTGATCCAGCAAAACTTAGCTTAACGAGACTTAACAGAGTGACGCCGAATTTAACAGAGCCTAATTCAGGAAGACTCCGGTTTGGTAGGACCTAACCGAGCGGACTAACGGTATCCGCCGCAGCGACGAAACCTGAACCGGACCTGGCGCAGGTAACTCATCCCTGTATTAATCGTATCGCGGCCTCGAGCAGCCTCCCGAACACGTCTCGCGCGTACCCGGTTTTCGCTCAAAGAACCTCGGTCCACGAAAGACGGTTTCGTTTACTGTTCCACCTGGGTTTACTACTTTGCTTGTATCGTTGCGTTCGCGTATACCCGTTGCCGGAACAAGTACAGCGACTTCGGAAAACGCCGTAGGATGCCAAACAGAAGCGCCCCTGGGCATTGGAGGTCTGCACAGTTCAGCAGCGGGCTAGGATTGATCCTTTTCCAGTACCTCAAGTAAGCAAGCAACGCGGCTGGCAAGTCAAATCGAGATACGGGTAACGATGTTCACGTACCCACCACTTACGGACCCGGAAGCGATGCACCAGCTCCCTGCAGCGATTAACAGTTCCAACGGCGACCGTTATTATATTATCGCTCGCGGGATTGGTCGATCGTTATCGAAACGTTCGTAAAAGATCGAAGAGTCCAAAGACCCATCATAACGAGTCGAGGTCATTACTCCATCTGATCACTTTAAAAATTTGTATCATAAATTAATATAAATGAATAAGATATCTTTTTAAGAATAATACTATAGATATTGCCATTCCTGAATCAAGTGTCCTTAAAATGGTCAGGCTAGTGATATAACTTTTATGAACAACAAGATTTTCTGTAATGATTATGTAGCCAGGGAATCGGAGTTAGGCTAAATACATTCACATACTTTTGTGTTGACCCATGGTCAACAGGGGTGGAAACAGCCCTCAAAATTGGGGATCAGAAACACGTTGCTTCAGATGTCTCGCTTAAACAAATTTCGGATAAAATTATTCGCTTGAATAATATATTATAAATTTAATCAGTTTGAAATTTCTCTTATTTATCATTCATTAATTTTCAATGTAAACCCGAGTGTATAATTTATCATCCCAATTAGGGAGATATGTGTTTGTGTAATTGTATGGCTTTTGAATTTTTATGGCTTTGCCAACAAGAATTCAGCTTAACAATTGATATTGCATCGAACAATAATACTGGGATTTATGCCGTTAATTCTTTTAACAATAGCCAGAGATAGTGACTGAAAATCTGTAATTTTAAACCTGCATAATATCGATCTGTAAAACGTATTTCAAAGTCATCGAAATTGGTGGCACACCACTTTCGGAAATATAGAATGAACTGCTTCGTAAACAATTAGTTTGGCGAAGCTTTTATTATAGCTTCGACTGCATATTTCAAGATCACCGCAAATCCTTTTTATATAATTGCCGAGGTCTCAGACGTTCGGAGGTACGGTTGTCCTGGAATGAATCGAGTATCAAGGCCAGCTATCCTTAAACTCTTGTTCTGAGAAAAATGGCGGAGGCTCTTACCAGCACAGTCGTTCGCAGGACAATAGGGCGATACACAACTAGCGCTGAATGGGTTCCTTATTAACTAGGTCGGGTTTCCGCAGCGGACAGTGGCGTCATACCTACTTATCTCTTCCTTATTCTGAATTGAAGCTTCTGCCGCGGCTTCGAACTGGCAGGAGTCCTCGATCCCGGGCTCCGACATTTCAAAACTCGAAGGTTCATGTAAAAGACAATGTTACTTTGAGTTTCCATGGCGCCGAGCTGAAGACAACGGGATTTATTTAATTGCAACCACTTTGATTACCGTGACAATCACAAAATCTTCGTGAAAGTAAAATACTTAATTAAAACAAATTTATATTAAAATTTTATGTTACATAACACCGATTACAATTTCTTAAATTTTTCAAAATTTAGTAAACTTACGAAAGCGTAAAAAAATCAGCGTAAAAATTGATTTTCAAATCAAAGCAAATAATACCGCCACTCCTGCATGGATAATAAGACAATCGAAGTGTTAAATAAAGTTTTAACACATTGAAAGTATTTTTATATGTTTCGATACTTTATTAAAATAAATTGTAGGAGCTATACAAGTATATGTAGAGATAGTTTATAAATGCGAAGAAAATAAATGCTGGAAATCATAAAGGTGGTCTTTCGAAGATTTCTGACACCAACTGGACATCTCGGTGTAAAGGGTTACGTGGACAGCATTGCTCTGAAAGTTTCCTGCGGCCTGGCCGACTGAGAGTATTACTCTTGAGAGTAGAACTTATAAGTGTCCACAGAGCCAAGTGCAGTCCTCCAATAGCTATTATTCTTAAATAAATGTCGCCGCTACGGCCGAGAATATAAATTACAAGGGTTCACTCTCAAGTGGACACTGCTGTGAAAACAAGTTTGAAGAGTCGTTCTCGCGTGGACACGTAGCATCATGCTTGTTCTTCTATTCTGTCGTAACACTCGCTCAGTTAGTAGCTACTATTTCCTAGCAGATATAATAAATGTAGTATCGATATAATTTATAATAATATAATAATAAAAATATACTACTGACGTAATTTATAATACTATAATAATAAAACTATACTACTAACATAACCTATAATATTATAATAATAAAAATATGCTTCTGACATAATCTATAATACTATAACAATGAAAATATACAACTAACTGCATCCAGTACGAAATACAAAAGCCAACAAGTCTCATTAATAAACCGATTACTTAAATGTAACCGCAAAAAAAAGGAAACATTTAGTTACTTACTCAACTGCAACTTAAAACCTAAAATACGTCGCATCCAAATTAATACGACGCGCATAATATTATTCTATGTAAATGAATTGTCTATGAGAGAAATGCGAGTCAGCTTCTCGATCGATTATCATTTGAACGACAATGCAGGCAACGTTGACGCGATTTCCTTTATTTAAATCGAGAGCTGCGATTCGTCGCAAATACGTGACGCCAATAACGAACGATGCAATCTCAAATAATTGAAATAAATAAATGGTATCGAATAAAACGAGTTTACAATGGACTAATTGTAACCGGGCGAAAGAATCGCTGATCAATATGGATCGCGTCGGTTATTATCATTTTCAGCGGAACCGTGGCGCATTAACTTCAGGCGAGGAGGAGATTTATAAACCGATATGATTATAATGAAAATTGTTAAACCACCCTAAACTTCGTGTCGGTCGCGTGCGCGCGCGCGTACCTGGTAATGTTATTAATTAGAAATTATGAAAATTACCAGCAATCGTGTGTAATTACCAATGCGGGCGTAGAATATATCCGCGGGAATTCATAAAATTTGCAGATCATTTTACATGCCGGCCCGAACTTCCTCCGGTGAAATTAATACATTTATAAACTACCGATTTACATAGTGAACGAGTTTTAACTGTTACACATGAAATAATGAATTTTCGTTGTCGCTTTTTAGACGACAATACTTCGCCGCGTGTCCACCGTATTAAACCAGATCTATGCGTTTGATAAAGTGAACAAGAACGCGGTGCACGTTAATTACATTTACCGAAACCCAACGTTAATTAAATAGTATTATATTGGTACATATGCAAAATTCACAAGTTAATTGTATTTACCGTAGTTAATTACGTTCGTCATGTTTAATGTTCGCTCCATGTACAATTAATTTTATTAATACAAGCGCACGCGGCGTACTGGAACGTACGCTGATCGTTATTCCTTAATTTCCGACGAGTTCAGGATGCCGTCTGGACGTCGATCTTCGACGGAGTAACGATCCTAGCCGGTTTATGGCGAGGGTAGAATGTGGCCACCGAGCCAACAGCTATATGGAGCGAACACTCTCGCGTCAACGTTTCGCAGGACTAGTTCGAGGACGTCCATCTTCTCTATGGAGTTCATTGCGGATATCTAATCTCGCGAGTAACTCATACGATCTCTTGCATCAATGTCGGCATTCAATGTCTCGGCGCACTCTATTTATCCGTTTCTCAAAACGCATAGTGCTGGAATTTCTTCAGCTATACCTGTTGATTGCGGCTTAATATGTACGTCTAGAATATCTAGGTAAAATTTCGAGTATTAATAAAAATAAAAATGCAATTGTATATGACTAGATTTAATATTATTGACAGAGAGATAAAGCTATACTGTAAAAATAGTTTTAATATTTCTTTTTTGGTGTATACTTAACAATATGTAAGTAGATTAAAATTAGGAGAGGATGATATTTATTGGAAATGAATTAGAATTACAAACGGTATAGCAAAATAGTTAGTATATTATTTATTAAATTTATGTACTGTAATAGTATTATATGGTAATATATAATATTCTTCTCTATAATGTTTATTTTTATTTTAATATGATGAGAATCCATTAAAATGTAATATTGTACCGAATATTAACGACGCGAAAGATCTCTCCATTTTTGTCGGTAACCGCGCGTCCGGCAATCGAAACAGACAATTTTTATTCTACACAGAAACCCGCGGTCTACCGCGTCGAAGCTAATTCTAAGTTACGACGCCGACCCGAGTACCACTGGATCGTCAACAGAAACATACGAACCGTTTAATAGCCGGCGGGGAGGAATAAAGAAAAAGCAACAAATTCCGGCCTTTGTGCATTATAATCAACGCTGCAACAATCTCGCGGCCGAACAAATTAAATCGACGGGCGCTGCTAAAATTCAGCTATTAAATTCGGGCGTACACTCGACAAACATTTCAATCCGCGGGATATCCGGCGAAATCCGTACCGGCTGACACCGGTAGGCGAGAGGGGAGAGGGGGCCAGCATTTTTCCAGATTACCGTCGCGCCGGAGCCCTCGAGCACCGCGAACAACAGACGTCACGCATTCGTCCAATTTATTTTCATTCGCGCCGTACCGTAATAGCCCCGGCTGTCATTACGGCCGGACCCGGGTCCGGTCAGCGCGGCGCATAATTGCCGTTCGATTCGAAATCTATTGTTATTATTAACGTTGTCGCCGTTACCGGTGCCGCCGTAGAGCCGAGTTACATTTATTTGCGCCCGGTCCCCGAATAAATATTCATAGCCCGGCGACGCCTCTAGTTACACAACAAACACGCGTTCCGAGGCGACGGTGAATCGCCGTCCACACCGCGCGCGTCTCTCGGTTAGGGACACGGGGAACAGCAAGAGCCGCAGACACACACACACACACACAGTCGGACAAAACGTTCACGAGCCGGGCAGCAAGTTCGTTTGCCAGCGGGACCGATGGAAGTTTCTCGGTGGAACAGAGATAACAGGCTCCGAGAAGGAAGAGTTCATCGTCGAGCGATTACGAGCACCCCCTCTCCCGTTCATCGCGTCGGCTCGAACGGCTAACACACTTATTGCAAAGGTGTATCGATAATCCCTTGACAAGGTTCGGCCGGGGCTGCATTTACCCCCGACAGCGCAGCACGTGACCTTTTGATCCTCCGAAACCCATTTTTCTTCCGGCGTTCCGCGTCCATCCCTTCCCTCCCCCCAGCCACCGGCCACGCTCGCTTTATCTTTTTCTACCCCGGCCCCGTCTGTTCTCTGTCGTCGTCCGTGTCACTATGCTCCCCGTTAGTTACGCTAGTCAATCCTTCGACGAATTTCCGGCGAGAACCACCGGAAACGTCCCTCCTCTCTGCCATCGACATCCCTCTCTCTTTCTCCCTCTCCCTCTCTCTATCTATCCCTTTCTCTCGCTTTGTCTTTCTCTCTCTCTCTTTCTCTCTCTCTCTCTCTCTCTCTGGTTTGTCCTCTGTCACCCCGCTTCGTTCGCTTTACGCTCCGGGACGTCAGGCAATTAATATTTGTATAATTTTAGCCGCGCCATCGCTGTTGCTTTTACAAAATTAATAGCGACCGCGGACGGCGTTGTTTGCAATTAAATTTCATATTATCGGGCCCATCGCGCACCAATTAGCGGCGGTCAATTTGAACGGGTCTACGCTGAAATGCATTATTTTTCCACGGGAGAGAAAAATCGTCGTGTTTTGCGAATGAAAAAATATAATTGTCTTCTTGTGTTGGTACTTAGGCTGGTTGGATATTGATGATAGCGTGGATCTCTGGGGATAGATTCTGAATTTTTATGTAAACTCTTTGATCTTAGCGTGTCGTTTGTTGTACTAGTCTTGTTAAAATAATTGATACGGTGCTGGAAAATATTTATTGAAATTAGTTTTGCAACTTTAAGGAAGGAAGAACATTTTAATGGTAATAATTTGGTACGGTGATTTAATTATGTTGATATTGTAATGATAATGATAATTGTAATCGTGTAAGTTCTATAATTGTAGTGATTGAACTCTGAAAATATTCTACTCTGTTAAAATATGTTAGAGTGAAGTAATAAAAATTCGACACATAACTTTTGTGTTTTAGGGGAGTTTGATCAAAGAAGCAATTTTCAAATGCACAATTTGCGCAAACTGTCACGCATTAAAAGTCCATTTTTCCTAACTCTGTATTCGGAAAATTTTCGTTTATATTTTATTATGAACGAATAACATTTTTCGTATTGTACTTTGTAGCGAATTGCAAAATGATACGTTTTTCACTTTTAAAACGCTCGGTTAGCGTAGATCTCGTTTGAAAATATAGATTTCACTTATTAATGTTTCATAAAGGGGGTGTTCTACGTTTAAACAGAGCGCGGTATCTTTAAACACTGTTACTGAGATAAATGATGGTAGCGAACGTGCTAAGCTTCTAGGATGTTACCTTTCCGCTATATGAATCTCATTTTTATACATGGAACATTCTCTTTCAATAAAACATTCACGTGTTTCTGTAGGATTTCGAGACGATTATAAAGAAAATTATCATATAATTATTACCAACAGTGAATTATCAGAATTTTAGGTTCGAATTCATCATTTTGGAATTATTACACTATTTTGTTTGTTATAATCGTCCTTTTGTTGCTATATATGCGATTTAGTGATTTTTATTTTTGAGACTATACCTATGCTGAGACGACTTTATTTCTTTCAATCTATTGAATTGATTTCTAATGAATATGAACACAATAGAATTATAGAATTTTTGTATTAAAATTTCTTTATTTCGAAAAAGTAGAACACTCTTATTACACAGTACATAAATTATACAGGACTCGTGTAGTTAAAAATACAAAATTGATAACACTAAAGTATTATATTTTTGAGCCTATTTCAAAAAAGTAAAATACTCCTATTATACAATACTCAAACTGTACAAAACTCACACATATAAAACTATAGTAAAAAATTAATAATATTAACGTATTCTACTTTATAAAACGTAACTATTACATTCACCCAAAATGAACGAACTAATATTTTGTTCCAGAACACCGCGACCAGTCGCGATTCATCGGACAAGACAGTGTTACGGGGATCATCGAATACGATCTCGGAAATCTAGGGTCGAGCACACCACATATTGGCAAAATAGATGCCGCACCATCGGATCGTATTCACTTAAGACTTAACAGACACGGTATCGACAACCAAGAAGTCAGTCATCCTGATCTCACGCGGAACTCGGGGGGGATGGATACGAGGAAGGGTAGGTCAGCCAAACGACACCGTCCCATGGAAGACGGTATCGAATTGCGATCGATAATCTAAAAGTCAAACGATCTTATCTCCGGCGACGCGTACGTTGAAGATTTTATCCACGGAATCGCCGGGCATAAACAGCGACCCACCGACACAGAGATTTAAGACCTCTCCAGGAACCTGATCCTCGAGTTTACTAGGCCTATTCGAGGATTTTGAAGGGAATCTTGGCTAGTCTGGCGAGTCTCGAGGGTGCGGAGGGTCTTGGGAATAACCCAAACTCTTCAGAACTTGTCAAACTTTCGGTCTGCTCCCTGGACATCTCGGGAGCCTTCTTTCTCGTTGCCTCTTTAAGCATATGTAACTGATCGGGCTATTTTCTAACGCGAACAGAAATCTCTTCTATGAAGTACAAAATAGTTAGGATGTGTTTGGAATTTTTTTTATATCCATTTATCAGACGTTTCGAAACAGTTTCGACCGGGTATCTCGAGGTATCGCTAAGCAGTTGGAGGCACATCTAGACACCTCAAAGCTTCTGTGAACACTCCAGTTCTCGACACAGCTAAAATCGAAGGTTCCCGCGCGATCCCTTGGATCTCCCAGACCTAGTTTTGAGACTCCTCAAAACTTTCCGAAATTAGCACGAAGTCAAAGACCTCCTAATCCCACCGGGATCTTCAAGCATCGCGGATCTAGATCCTCGAAACCTCATTATTGTATAGTCACCCAGGTTTCCCAGTCTTCTAAGATCGCTGAAGCATGTGCAAAGCCTTGGAACATGATTACTAATGTTTTCTCTGTAAGGTAATTTACGCGACTAATGTTTTACATTATCACTTTGATTTTTAAATGAAAAATATTTCATGGAATTAAAGTAATCTGGATAACAAAATGGCGTCTTATAGTTTCAAAAAAAAACTTGATTTCTCTAACTATTTTACAATTACAGCAAATGGGTATCCCATGAAGATTTCTTCACTTTTTTATAATTCAAGTTAAAATTATCAGTGTAATTATTGTCAACAGCGAATTATCAGAATTTTAGGTTCAAATTCATTATTTTGGAATTATTACACTATTTATTATTTTGAAATAGAATGTAGAATCGTCCTTTTGTTGCTATATATGTATTTTAGTTCAAAATAACGTATACAATTTTAATATTTAAATTTACACATTCTTACCCGAAATACATAAAGTCTGCTTACAGTTGATATTCTCCCAGTATAATACGACGCTCAGGAAAATATTCAGCGCATATGTTTCTTCATATCCGTCTCCAGTCTAAGGGGGACGAAAACAGCCCATGGACCCGGTAAGCAAAATATATTCGATCGAATTCGCTTATCGAGCGGAACTTTTTTTGTTTTACGCCGGTAATATATTTCATTAAATGAAAAATCCGCTCGCATTTTATCTCCGGGCAGATATATGGACGTAGCTACTACTCCGACAGTCATTATGAATTTACGAAAAACATTTTGAAGGTATAATATTTATCGCGACGGTGAAATTGGAATTTTTTTTTATTTCCGTGTATTTGCAGGAACGCGCTCCAAATTACGTGCACGGCTGCAACGCATATTTTTCGAACAAATAATTTGTTCGGTTCGTCTGCGGCTGCGAAGATGTTATTTAAAAATATGCAACCTTCGCGAAAGCTTTTCATCTCTATTTGTGCCCGTCTCTGTTATCGAGGTGAGTGAGAACTTTGATTATTTGAATTAATTTGGGAAACGTGCTTACTTGAATAACAAATACATTAAATTTTACCGAACTGTCTTTTGGATTGTAATAAAAATGGCGTAGTTTTTATATTATATTTATGTTACATTTATATTATTTTTATATTTTATATACGAATAATTCCAGCTTCTCTTTTTCCAAATTCTAATTAAAAGTTTACTAATTTATAGAACAAATAGTGTCGAATATAAATCGCCTTCGACAATTTATTTACATATACAAAGTGTTTGGATAAGAAAGGATTCGTTGTTATCAAAAGTTCGGATAATAGAAACTGTGAATCTTTTTAACAAAATATCATAGTTCGCGCACATCGAGCACCGCTTAATGGTTTTATTTTTTTCAAAACATAAAATATTTTTGTGGAACAAAGCATTTACGACATTCGATCAAACAATTTCTCCTTAAAGCTGGCTATGGCAGCGCATGACCGGGCGAGCTCTCGAAGTCTGAGCAGCTCTTCCTTAACCCGAAATTTCCATAATCGATCAAGTACGTTTCGCCGGAGAAACGTTAGTCGCTCCAGTATGGTGCCGGGTATCTAACCGCTTGCTATGATCACGGGAGAAAAAACAGGGCCCGCCTTTGTATGCGATTCGGCGCGCGGGTCCCCTCATCCTTCACCACCTTTCTTCGCTCCCACACGCATCCTTCCTCTTCTCATTCGGCCCCGTTGTCCCGCCCCGGCGACTTTCTCATTCAATCTTCCCTATATCTGTCTCTCATTCGGCTTACTTCTACCATACGTCTCGCCCCATCCTCCACCGCCATCTCCTCGCCATCCCCGTCTCTCTCGCTCGCTCCCTTATTACTCTCTTTTCGCAATCTTTTACAATTCCTCCCTCATTTTTCTGTCACATCTCGCCCGCGCGCCGCCCCGCGCAATTTTTCTCCCGCGCCGCGTTACAACCCGCCGGTTGATCCGCCGATTGTTCCGGCTCCATAAAACTCGCGGCTTACGCGCCCCGAACCGACCGGGGGGACAATCATCTTCCGATAGATCCGGACGAATTTATTCGCTATCGGTTGCCGCGTCGCGTATCTGCGAACGCCGCTACAAAGTTATCCCGGCTTATTCATTTAGCATCGCGCCGCGTTCCGGAAGCCGACGTTTCAATAATATCGAAGTTTCAATAATATCGAAACACTGAATAAATCGGTAATGATCGGTTCTGTTCGTCAATTTTCATCGCGCGATATTTATACACGGGCTGTTTATATACGAATGCTGCTCGAGTTGGTAACCGAGACTACCGATCTATTTTATGGAAGATCGTGTACTCGCGTTTCAGTAGATCGACCCATTTTATGACGGACACGCGATTGTCGAATTTCGGGGACTTTGCGTCGACCGTGGAATTTCGAAATGGTCAGGGTGACGCGAATGGTTCGATAATAGAATAAACAATTACAGTGTCGGGCTAATTATTAATTTGTACGGCGAATCGTGTGGCGTGCAGGTTATATTATAGTGAACTGTTTGCATGCGAAATGTATTTTAATCGTAGAAATTTCAGTTAATTCAAAATATACATATATTCTATATACAGATAATATATATATATATATATATATATATAAAGAGATATTGTTAATTTTTTATCCTAGAAAATAATCGATAAAATATACGAGATAATCGGATAGATCAGTATTTGAAGAATACAATGAGTATATTATAATTACTGAGTTTACACTTTTAATGTTACTCATTTTGTTCATGTTAGATATTTAGAAATAAATAATAATACTATACAGTGTAATATATATTCTAACCCTAGAGAATTCAATCTTAATCAAAAACTTAAGAAATACAATGTCCAAGTTTCGCTTCCATGAAACAATCATTTATCTCTTTAAAGAATAATATTCCACGTTTAATATTCCACGTTCAAAGACAAATTGAGCGATCAATAAAACATGCTATATCTAATACAACATCTACATTTTACGGGTCGTTCGTCAGTCCAACGACTCCCCGCGGAATTGTTATTCATTATTTGCTCTCATTTTATCGCGCACATATTTCTCACTTTTTTATTGTTAGAAGCCTCGCGCCTCTCCACCCTCAAAGTTATTATTCCTTGATGTTGAGAAGCGTCGTCCCCCTTCAGGCTTCCCGAGACTTATTTTTTGGAGTCGTGAAACGCCCCCGTCAGACGGATAAACGGGAGTCGATTTCGTTTCAACCCCTGTTGCAGGGTGCGCCGCGACGAGACGGAACACGGGAGCTCCGGCGCGATAATATAACTCGACGCGATACGTATATAGAGCCGACTGGTAAACTTTCCCCCCGGATCACTGCGTTGACTTTCTAGAGCAGCGTCTACCGTCATCCCGGTGTCGAGAGACTGTATGATAGCGAGTTACGCGTTATAAACCTAAGACGAATCGGTTGCAATCAGTCCTGTTAAGTGATGTATTGGCCGGGTCGGGTTCGAATTCCGATACTCAAGCGCGCACATGTAACTTGTTGCTGACGTGTGGAACTCCTGCGTTCGAAACATTTAATAAGGGTCGCGGGGACTGTTAACGATCCGCCAGACAGTCGACTGGATACAGTCCGACGTTTTATTTAATATTCGCAACGGCTCGATCTGTCAAGCGATCAGCAGCATTTAAAATGAATTTTCAAAATTTAAAAAGCGGTTTCGAAAACGGCGGATACTGTTGACAGGTAGATTTATTGTTTTGCATTTATTGTAAAAATTCTTTTATTGGGAATTAAAAATTAAATCTCTATTTATTGGTTACATTTTAATAGAAATTGTACAAAATCTGACGAAAACATAGCCTTGTTATTTTTATACAAAAGAGACACTGTTAATGCTCTATATCAAAATGTCAATAATTTTTAAAAATTACAAATGTAATTTTTGTGTACGTAATATGTGGTTAACACATGGAGCATAGCGGCTTTCAGAAATATTAGAATTTACCAAATACGAGGGAATTAAAAATAGCCTGTGTTGCACTTTTTGCTTCGCCGAGTAAATTATCTCGACTTTATGGAATTTTTAATGGAGAGCTATCGGATCCAATACACCGTGTGAAACGTGCTGATTCGAGATGTTCATTGCAGGTTCCCGCTCACGCAAAAAACAGGCTCAACACGTGGCGGTCAATTTGACTCCGCTCAGCAGATTTTAACGCGTGTACTCCCGGATGAGACTTTTCTTAGCACGGCCCTGCTCTAGCGTTTCGGACCCCCATCTGCTCGTACATCTTCCAAAGTGCTGTTTTAGGGATCGGATTTCGCGTCTCTCTCTCTCTCTCTCTTTCTCTTTCTCTCGCACCGTCGCTTATCTCGAAAAACGAGGCAGATCCACTGCCGTCGCATTCAACGCGAGCCTAGGAGAAGAAACTGTCCTCATTTTTATTTCAAGGTCATTTCTCTAGATTTAATACTCCTTTACTCCTATACAGTTCCTTCGCCCGCTTTAATTTACCACGGAGCCACCTACTCGTTATTCTTATCGCGTCCCATTTGACCCGGCTCCTTTTTTTCTTCTTCAACTATTCCCGTTGAACTCTCCCCGGCAACTTTTTACCGGTTGCCTCGATTTTGTTGGTCGATCGACTCGGTTCCTCTCCATATTTCTGCCTGAATATTTCACCGGCGACGAAACGCATGTAACATTCGCATCCGACTCACTCCCTCCCTCTCTCTCTCTCTCTCTCTATCTATCTATCTCTATCTCTGTCTCTGTCTCGCTGCCCCTTTTCAGCCGGTCTCCAGATTTTTGACGCCGCTCCTAAACTTTTCTATTTAATTCGTGCGTGAATTTCAAACTTTACCGTTCTATCTCGCGCTTATCAATTTTAAGTGGGTCAGCCACGTTTAAATGGATAGAGAAATGCTCAACCGGGATTGCGAACAGCCATATCAAACAAACTGCGACGAGGTGAAACAACGAGATGGGAGATGAGGCAGTTTAAAACAGTATCCTTTCGTATCGTGCGCGCGCCACGATTTTGGTGAAATTGATAACGATTCCGTCGATATTTGTCAGGTAGTGAATATTATTCGCGTTGGTGCAGCAATGATAAATTCTAAGCAAAATGGGAGGTTATATCGATAGTAAAATCTGTAGAAATATGTACGTTAGTTTTGCAAAAGATAGTGTTAAAGTGATTATAGTAAAATATCTTCTCGTTACCATCTAACGGAGTTTTCTTTTTATTTCTTTTTATGTTGTTTTTAATTTAATTATTAATTACCGTTACCGTTGACTGCGGTTAACAGCGTTAAAATACACTTTGACGATTTATTATAAAGGTAATTATATGTGGCAGCTTCAGCGATAATAATTATAATAATAATTGTGATCATAATAGCAGTATAATTCTGGTTGTAATAATATTAATAACAACGGTGGTAATGAAAGTAATCATAAAGAAGGGATTTATAACAATAATCATAACAGAGAGGTACCTAATAGTGACGAAAGAATATACAATGAAGATTTTAATTTACTTTAATTTAACGTATGATGATCTAAATGCAGAAAATTTCAGCACCATTTAGCAATATAACTGCGATTAAAATTATGGAAAAAAGCCATCCATTTTCCATTTCGCACGAAGACCCGTAACTTACAAATAAAAGTCGCAATGTCCGCTAAAACGTCGCGTCAGAATCAGCAATCAGCTGACATCTCTCCACCATGCATTTTTTCTGGACCGAAGATCTATAATGCTCCATTTCCCGCGAACTCGGCCGAGCGAACAGATCTCCAACAGCGGCTGAATTAGCATCTCGAAAAGCTCGTCATCGTGAACGCCATCACGGTCCCGTCCACCTATAAAACCCGTCTTCGTCCGTCCCGACGAAGCCAGCGTCCGCGCGACCAAGCCAGACGAGCTCTACCCGTAGTAGCTCGCATGCTCCAGTTTGCGTATTTCTAAATCGCCGCTGCAATTACATCGTTAGGTCCATACTGTTCAATTAAGCCTAGGCCAGACGAAGCGGCCAATTAAGCGGCTCGAGGATTTAATTGCGTCGGCGCGGAGAGCGCACCGCGCCGCGCCACGCCGCCGCGCCGCATCGCATCATGGCCAGAGAGAGAGGAGGCAGACACCGCCGCGCGATGGGATGGTGGCGCGGCACGGTGGCGCAGGAGGGGGCGGGGGGGAAGAGGATGCATTTTCCTGCGTGGCTTTCACCGGAAGTTATCATCGAATGCCGTCACAGAAACGGTCACACACCGGCAACGGTCCGCGGAGTTTCCCGCGCGAACAGAACTCACCATCACGTTCAATTGACGTGCGCGACACGCGTACGACGCCGCCGTTACCATAGGCGTCGTCGCCGATACAAATTGCGGAGAAACACAGAGTTATCGCCGTCAACGTGACACACCTACGCGCAAACCTATTAACCCTTTGCACTCGATGCTATACCGAAGCTAGAAACCATTTTGCATCGGATACCGGGGATCTCGTCCGACCTAGATCAATTTATAAGCGAGACAATGCGGACGCGGCCGCGTTTGTTCGTGCCAATCTTCTGGGGAGTAATGAGCCATGATAATAGGTCATATCATAAGTTCGCGTCGCTTTCTTTTATTGCGGTGTTGGAATGCTATCTAATACCTGTAAACGTTAGGTGGGAAATGGCTAGGTGTAATTTGAAAAAAATTATTTTTACTAAATTTGATTTTGTGTTAAATTCATTGTGTTCGAATCACTAAAAAGGAAAGGAATTTCTAAGTATAAGCAATTTTTATTTTACTCAAAAATTCGCAATCTAGTAATAAATATTGTTTCGTAGTTTTTTTCCCCACTTCTGTGATTTTTTTATTGAATTATTTTTAGAACGTTGACATCGTTGAATTTTCTAAGTAGTATGTACACATATATAGTACAGTAGTATAATGTAGTATAGTAGTATATCATGGTACAGTATTATGATATAGTATAGTAGTATATCATGGTACAGTATTATAATATAGTATAGTAGTATATCATGGTACAGTATTATAATATAGTATAGTAGTATGAAACAAATTAACTGATAATATTATAATTTACGCAGAGAGAACAAATTACAACGGATTATAAAGAAGAGCGAGAAAAACGAGTGCAGGAAAATAAGTGGCAGGAATAAGCAGCTGTAAAAAATGAAATAACGAGTCTAGTGACAAGAGAAACAAAGAATGTCATTATCCTATTTGCACGGTGTCCTGTAGCCCGGGCAAACGAATTGAAAAATGACTACATTATACTAAAGGCAAGAATGAAATGTTTTTTATGTTTCTCACAATCGCTTGTAATTTTTACTTTATACCATTTATTGGTATAATAATACAAGAGAACAAGTAGTTTATACATTGCATTTTTGTGCATGTACATTTTTTTTGACAATGTTGCAGGTTAGCAAAAGATCTGAGAAGAATTGAGCACCCGAGCTGTGATAGTACCTCAGCAGGGAATTAATATAAAGGTGTTGTAACAATTGTGTGTAACAATTACACTTTCTTCGCTTTTCCGTCGTCGTGACAATTTCTTTGGCTAAGGCAGAATTGTCCTAAACGAATAATGTCCAAAATAAATATAATAATTCCTGCGGAACCGTGCGCCGAAGACTCTAGTTTCTGCCACTTGCGCATACGCAGGCACACAAAGCTCGCGTCGTTTTAGCGGTGAAAAAAGGGGCAGGAAAATATAAGCGAGCGGGAATTTCTTGTAGGTGGCAGCGTATTAACGATAAAAACGACGATTTAACGTACTTCGCCGACTTCCGCTCGCTCCTCCTCCGCAGGCGGATATCCGCGCCTTTAATTTTTCTCTCGCCGCCGACGCCGCCGCCGCCGGCGCCGCGCAGATAAGCAAGAATTTGTTCACGGTAAACAGCGATCGCGACCGTTTTTTAGGCTGCTCCTTTTCCCGATTCGTAAATAACGATGATTCAAGGCAAACAGGTTATACACCCATAGAATTTCAGTTCGCGTTCTATTTCGCGTCCGCTTTCTTTCATTTCGTTGGTCGGGTAGTCCGCCGCCAACCCTCTCTCGCCGCAGCCCGCGCGCTCGCGTCTCCTCGCGTTTCCTCGATTCCTTTTTTTCATCCCCCGCCGCGCGTTTGTTCGCCCCGGCCCGTTCCTTTTTTCACCCGCGTATCCCCGCGCCCCAAATGTGCTTGCGTATAAATATTCCGTTTCAATTAAAACGGCTCCGTACACAAAGCGCGACGCTGCGTGCGAGCGAGCGAGCGCGCGCGCGCGCGCGCGGGGCCGAGAATAAAACGCTAGGCGGGCGCGCCTAATGTTTTTGTTGCGAACGCACAATCCACCGTGTGCTCGTTGGAAGAAAAAAAACGACGGTCCCGAGAGCGGACGAGCCGCGCGCGTCGCGGTAGAACCAGAAGCGGAGAGCCGTGGCTGGAAAGCGGGCAAACGACGGAGCGGAAAGACGTCCGCGGCGGAGCTGGTTAAAATATAATTAGCGGAGCACGATTTCCGACGGCGTGTGCCGGGCCGGACTTTTGCGGCTACAATCATTCTCCGGTTACGCAATGCTGCTAAACACCGAGCAAACCGAATGAAGCGCTACCCAGCGAAATAAACTAATAAGGCAGAAACAGTATGAATTACCCTCATTCGGTTCCCGGCCCGGTTTAATTAATACGGGAACTGTGGAACGATCGTGTTCGGCAGATGGAACAGAACCCCCCGCCGCGTTGGCGAAGCAATTATTTCGCTTTGCGCGATGCTCGGCGGCGTACAATTTTGTCTGGTAGCATCGTAACTGGCATAATTCCTGTACTGGTCTCGGATCGGAGCGGTCTCGAAGAGGCGTTGATCGCGAGATACGAGAATTAGTCGGATAACGATGATGTCCTCTCTTTCTGTCATCGAAAAGACGCGAATGAAAATGATGACTCATTTTTTATACAAAATACAATCGTCTAGAATAGAATTATTTTGTTGCCATGTTGCTACGTTTTAAAGCAAGGAGTTTTTCTAACGGGTCTTATAAACGCACGTATATTGGCAACATAAACTCTTCTACCTTCGTAATATAACGTCCTTTACGTTTATGCGAATCGTATTACTTTGTATCACATTTCTTCATGAACGTCAGATTTCGACGTCTTTTCGAATCGTTCTGTGTTCCTCCATTCGGCATTGCACCCTTTGCCATCACTATCGTACTCGATCATGTTACGTGACTGTGATATGAGAAAAAGTTTAAAATCGTTGTTTTTTATCTACAGTTGGTTAACAATATTTGGGTCGGTTCTCAGTTTAATCCGTTTATAGCGTGTACTAAAGGGGACCATTGTATTCGTGGGTGTCTACAGAATCCTATTGTGTAATAATAATAGTAATAATAATTGTAACAGTAATAATTATAATAGTAATAATTGTAACAGTAGTAATTATAATAGTAATAATTGTAACAGTAATAATTATAATAGTAATAATTATAACAGTAATAATTATAATAGTATTAATAATAATAATAGTATATAACAACAATAATAATAATTTGTGCAGATAATACTCTTAATACTAAACCTATTGCATCCTAAAAACTGTAGACTGTATTTATTTAGACCTCACGCCACTGTTATTATAACTAAACTAAAAATGCTTAACTATCAAATATCTGTTAAAGAAAAACTTAAGCATAAACCTACTTAAAGCTTAGACCAACTTAAAAATCAAGCTCGATTTGCCCTACATAAAAAAGACACTCTCGCCAGCAGAGGTTCAAAGCAGAAACACTTTTAAAATTTGAGAACTATTCAAAATTAAATTTAACGAAGAAGTACGACATTCGGATCAAACTCCGTGAGAATTTCTTACCATGCATCAAAAACCCATGGAAAAAAGTTAGACACCGTCGTAGCAGTAAACCAAGGAGCCGGAGACGGATCGCCGAAACGCAGCCGATAGTCCGGCCGTAAAGCATGGTCAGAAGTTTCGTCGAGTTTCGGCCGGAATTTTCCTCGGTGCCGGAAAACAAAGGAGGCCAGGCGGTTTACAAGCATATCTCGGTACAATAAACGTTGTACACGGGGGTCGGGTACGCCGCGGTGTCTGGCCGCGCGTTGTTCGCATCCGAATCCCTAATAAATATGTAGCCTGGGTCGGAAATTTCTTTGCACACGCGCAGACCGTGGAAAAGGTGGCTGCTGCCGGCTCGTTGCCGCTTATCCGCGTCGGTTCGCCGGAGTGTCTCCGTTTCGTTTCGCGAAGAAGACTCGGGCGCGTAAGGCGTCGGAACTCAGCCACTTACGTACAGTTAACACAAGTAGACGACGAGATACATACGGCTCGGTAGATACAGTTAGGTAGACCTGCTGCGGGGAGCAGCGGCGCAGCCCCAGAGGATACCCAGGGAATCCTTATCCTTCTGGGTTCAGCATCCTCTCCTACGGTTCCCACCGCCTCCGCCTACACCCTCGCCTGTCTGCCCCCGACTCGCTCCCTCTTTCCGCCGGCTCGGCTGCCGCCCCGCTGCCTCTGCTTTCTCTTCTGCACGACCCGGACAATCCCTAGTGAGCCAGCGGCGCCTCTACTCTCGACGGCGCCCCGGGTCGTAATTAGTTTGTGGCTTCACCGGAGTCCGTCATCCCCCTACTTTTGCCCCTGCTGAAAGAGGAACGACGCTAGTCTGGTTCGCTCGCGCGTGCTACTTTCTCTCTCTCCTTGTTACCTCCATCTCCTTCTCCCTCACACACTCTCTCTCTCTCTCTTTCTCTTTCTCTCTCACGCTCTTTCTCTTTCTCTCTCACCTTCTCTCTCTTTCTCTCTTGATCTCTCGCTGGCTGGCTGGATAGCTGACTGGCTGGCTGGTTGCCTGCCCGGCCAATCTACGGAGCTGCTGGCGTGCCGCCTAGGAAAGAAATGGGCGAGCGGAACGACCACGACCCCGCGGTGTACAACATTCGACGTCGCGAAGATGCTGGCGAGAGCCGCGAGAAGAGGCTCGAGACCCGTCGCTGCGAGGGTGCTGTCTCTGGAAATTAATAAATGAAGAGGCCGCCCGGGAGGACTCTCTCGCGGTGCCGGGGTCGTAAATATCAGACACAGGCGGGTTCAAGAATCGGCCTAGGGAACCCGACCACCACCGGCGAATCTTCGCCCGCTGGTTCTGGGACGGATTGCGCTCGCTGTGGAACATCGACGCCGGATCATCGCCCCTTTCTTCCTCTTTTTCTAGACAGAGTTTTCTCTGTCTGCTCTATGGTACTTTTACGTTTTTTTTTTTGTTAGATCCACTGAGAAGTGCTGGCGACTTTTTATGGTTTAACTGAGGTGATTGAGCGCGTGTATACGCGTTTATTTTGTTATGTTTTTTATTGTATTCTAAGCATTTCACTTTATCTTATACAATAAGAATAATGTGATTAATATTACCATTATTATCACGAGTTATTACGAGTTATGTAAAGCGAGGAATCACCGTCGAAATATCAGGAATCTCTCTTTGATTAAATATGCAACGCGTTCCGTAATTAGTAATACGGCCGGGCGGAAAGTAATTTTATGCAGAAAAGATGGAACGAAGTCTGTTCACGGGAAACTTCGTTCCCGGCGAAGATCAAGTTTAAAGATCTGTTCAGTATGCGTAAACTTGGCGGATCGCTTATCTTGCGTGTCTGCCCATTACCGGCCGATTCTACTTCCGTTAATGTACCTTTCGTTTACGATTGAAAAAAATAATGGTATGTCGCGCGGGAAAGTCGGCATTACAATATCGTTGTAACGGGAGAACTCGCGACTGAAAAAAGTGTAAATGATAAATGCAGCCGGCGTGATGGAGGAGCTGGACGCTCGATCAATTTCAGGCTATAATAATATTTAGCGGAGCGAAAGTTTAGCGGACAAAAATTTGTATCTCCTCGTTTGTCGTTCGCGGCGCGGATTACGCGAGTTACTGCTAGCTAATTACGTAAACCGAAACAGAGAGAGAGAGCCGCGCGCTAATGCTAGAGTAATTTGAGACTCTCGAAACGAATTTGCCCCGAGGCAACTCTTTCGCGGTCAAAGGAAGGCATTACAAGTGACATCAAACGCGAAATACCGAAATTAAAGGAGTAGGAATTTCCTATAACTTCTCTAATGAAATGTTACGACCGCTTATGCATCGACTATCTCGCGGCTGCGAGCGCCATGGTTTCCGCGAGCCGTGTACCTACACATACCGGAACACATGTCGTGTAATTCCCATTGCGTCGCGACAGTCCCAATACAAATCTTCTATAGGGTGGAATACTTGGATGATCCCGTTCGGTTAATGTAAAGGATAGAAGCATGATATTATTAAGAGAATAAATGGAATTATTAAGAGGATAAATAGAATATTAAGAAAATAAATAGAATATTAAGAGAAACGATATTTTTTAATCTTATCAAGTTTAATAATAGCACTTTCTTAAAATTACCGTGGAAAATATCTATTCCACTATTTAAATTATTATTTCAGTAACTATAATATTTATTTTATTATTATTCATTCAACTGCCAAACCGTGGATCCCCATGAAAGTGTCGCATCATTAATATATATTACATCCTTATCAAATTTAAGATTTAACAGAATTTAGTATAATTTATAGTACTTTAGTAATCGAATAATGCTCTACCCGTGATCGTCGTCTTACTTCTGAGATTAAAGTCTTTAAGGTTCATCCCCGTATCATCAACTGTTATTCCATAGATTTACTGCGACAACTACCGACCCCGTACTCGATACTCCCGTGTTTGCTTCAGCACGATAGGGCATAACTGAAACTGCAAATGTGTAGAACGTGGCACAGGTGTTCTCGCAAGAAAAATGCAGACTTTTACGAAACGATCTGATAGCGTTTCTGTTCCTCACTATACCTGGTGTTCTAGGAAGGATAGAACAATTGCAGAGAAGAACAGTCGACTACAAAAATGACTGCGATTTCATTCCTCGTTATCCATAAAATCGAGTTTAAAAATTCAATTAGTTCCACTTCAAATTCTAAATCATGAAATATTATATTCTTGCAATATACTTTCGTCAAAAATAGTGGAAGCTATATTGCGTGCCAAATATTCACATACGAAGCATTGCGCGATCAATAGATGGTGTCTTTTATTGATTGCAAAACAGTGAAAGTTTTTGATAACCTTGAAAAAAAATATCACGAATGTTAAAATAAAAAACAGTATTTTAAAGATAATAAAACAGTATTTATTAAAACAGATTTTTCTTCGTGAAAATTGACCGTAAATCAAGATGCACAGTCCAAACAAATTACGCGTGGAACGTATTTGTAAAATAAAAAAATTCTGACACAGAAGAACCGAATAATCGAGGTTCCATTGTGCCCTTGCATTTCGCGCCCGTTGAAACGATTACGAAGAAAAGTGCTCAGAACTCCAGTATCTCGCAGCTAATGCAACTTTACCCAGCGCATAAATCCGCAGTCCCGCGGTCGCAATTCAGACACCCCCCCTGAAGAACCGTCTCCTGTACCTAACGGCGGCGGGTTTCCACGCGGGCGTATAATTCGCGTGATCTCACCCGGTACACACGGCGCAGCGCGGTATCATCCCCCAATCAATGCAACGGCGCGCGGCGCGTCTCCATAAACCGAGGACATAACAATAACCTCCGACCGGGCTGCCGTAATCAAGGAGCAAGGAAAAATATACGTTCGGCTCCAGAGGGGGTGAGGGAATGGCCAGGGGAGCGTAAGATCGAACAAAAGTATCGACGGCTAGCAATACCTCCCCGTAGGTAGGTGGGTAGGTAGGGGGGGAGGGGGGTTAAATTGTTCCCGAAATGCGGCGTCTGTTACCCGACCACTTTATCCCCTTTTCTTTCCGTCGGCCGGCGCGCGCGGATCTCGTTCGCAGCCCTCGCCGTAGAACGAGACGCTAGTTGGCAGGGTTTCCCGTAGATCGTCCGCTCGGTGATTCTATGCAGGTCTAACGATTACCTTCCCGCCGCCTCTCCTGTACCCCTCCCCCCGGTTCTCGCGCGCGAACCCCGGGAACAGCCTTGACACAGCCGACGGAGACGTCGTGGGCATGGATAGAGACCGTGAGACCCACACGACACCGTCGACGAAGTACCGGGGGGTCGTTCGCCGTGCAAAACAGGATGAAACTTTCTCGCGACACAGGGAACACCGGGACGAGGGTGGTGCGGGGGAGGGGCGAAGTGGGGAAGGGGGGAAGGGGGGGACGGGCCGCCAGGGCGGAGGGATCGTGGAAACGAGCGGAAGGGAGTTTAGTAGGTGGCAGAAGCAGAGCCCGGGGTCGGTTGGTACGGGGTTATATTCATGGCGACAGCGCCAGATGTGCAGTAACGGCGCCTGGACGCTGAACGTCCCGCTGCTTCCAGGAGGATATTTATTGTGCCTCGGACATGTTACTCGCTTCTCCTTTGCCGAAGGTACGTGCTGGCACGTACCGCCGTCGCGGGAACCGCCGCCCGAATTCTTCGATGTCCGATCTCCGAGCTTTTTCGCGCTGATTTCACGGGCAAGTTGACTGACCGGATCGCGCCCTCTTCGACCGCCGCGATGACGGCTGCGTCCCACCGCGCGCGTATCGTAGAACGCGCGCGGTCTTTTCCACTCGGCGCTGTGGGACTATTAACTCCGCGCTTTCCGCCGTGCCCCCGTGCGCGACGCAGATATTTTTTCGGCTGTCCGACGAACGAACGAACCCCCGGACACATTGATTCTCAGGATATTTCTGCGGAAGTTGGTTTTTGCGGAACCATTTGACCCGCACTTTTCTGGTCGGCGAGTCGGGTTTGGTTGTTCGCGATTTTTATGTGGAGTATATTGATCGTTTTTGTTCTTTAGTAGGCTTATTGATAAGTAATGAACATTGCATTTGCTATTGGTGCAATAAAGTAAAATAAAAAATATAACTTTGACGTAACACGTTTTAAAATACTTTGAATATATACTTTAGCTTCTACAAAAATGTACAAAAATTGTAAAGAATAGTGCTCTTCTCTTTTTATTGACAGTATATAAAAGTGTAGAATATTATTATAGAATTTAAAAAATTTATCCTTTTTAACGATGAATTTATATAGCATATAACATATTTTAAAATATTTTGAATATATACTTTAGCTTCTGCAAATTTCATACAAAAATTGCAAAGAATAATGCTCTTTTCTTTCGATTAACAGTATATATAATTGTAGAATATTATTTAAAAATTTCAAAACTTTATCCTTTTTAACAATGAATTTATATAGCACAGAATATCGCGAAATACTTTTATAAAAGTAGCTTTTGAAACATGATATAGTATCTTCTATAAATTTTCTTATTTACAAGGAACAAAGTTCCTAATTTTTGTCGCAAATATTCATTTGCAAAGTCGAATAATATTCGCATAATGCTGCCATGCCCGCCGACCGTAGATTTTAATTACAGTCACCTAGTTATATCTCGTGTCTGTTGATTGAGTTGAAGTTGTTCACCGTTGAAACTATAGAGTGGGGATAATAATTAACCCTTTGACTGGGAAAGACGTGTATATGCGCCCTTACAGGGCCATTAATATGTGCGGAAGACGTACACGTACGCTCTTACAAGTCCATTAACACTCGAAGTACCGCACACTGAAATTTCTGCCTTGTAACATCGCGGATAAAATCAATAAACTTGTTTCAGATTTTCCCCACGAGCGAGACCGTTGTAGTAGTTTTATTAATTATAAATAAAATGCACGACGCGGAGAATTTTAATCCGGTTTTAAAGTAACCGCTTTGAAAAAGTTCCGCGGGTCGGCTGTGAAAGCGAACCGGCGATACTCGAGAAGCATTTCAGGATTTTTGAATACGCGATTTTCACACTTTGTTAGTTTATTAATATATCTAGTCTAATTGTTACTTGATTCTAAAATATAAACGATCATCGTGTTTAGAGAACAAAGTACTTGTACAGTGTTACTACAGAAACAGTATAATGATTTCTATGAAACGTTAATATTGCTATTAATTTATAATAATATTTCTATATATCGAGTAAATATTACAAAAGTTAGCAGCGACCAATAAAATCTACAACAATGAGTTATATAAAATTTTGTCTCCCTTGTCAATCAATCGAGAAGAATGATTTAACGAACAGTTGCGCCGAGTCACTCGAAAGATGCGAACGCGATGTTGAATCGGATTAATAAACTTCAAACACGGCGCCGTTTGATTTTCTGCCGAATAATTCGTACCAGTGCCGCACTAATAATTCCTGACGAAGAATTTCCTAAATATTTGCCTCCGCTGATTCGCCGCCGAATCCGCGTGCAAAGTCAGTAAGTGCAAAGCGTTCCGAAGCGATGAGCGCGAGGGGGGAGAGGGAGAGGCGGATGGGTTTCACCTTTGAACAGTTGAGCACCTCGGGAATTTCGGAATTAAAACTTGGGTTTTAAGCGTGCTGTCGTGCCGGTAGCACACAGTTAAAACAAAGCGTCGCCGCGTACCGGAACAGTCAGGTATCTTTCCTACGATTTTAGCAGATTTACGATGCACGGCTTCTTGACAATTGTTACCTCGCTGTCTTGCGCCGGGATCCGCTGGGAGAACGGAGCAGCAGTTGCTGAATACAGAGTATCTCTTGAACGATACTGTTCCACGGAACAAACTGATGCGAGATTTAGAAGTCACGGAGGAATAGCGGCGCTGTTCACTGTTAAAACCGTCCTAACAAACGTGTACTTTTAACGGAGCCAAGAGCGAGCGCGCGCGCGCGCGCCCCGCCGCCGTCTCGTCTGAAATAAGCAGCTTACATATCTTACTCATTGTCAGTCGGAATGATAGAATAAAATATTGCTAGATTTTAATCCGGTTTGCGAGGAAACTTCTGCGCCTTTTGTGCCGCGTCTACTTGAAGTTGGCTATTGTTGTTACAACTTGTGATGTGCAATCGATGCGGCAGATATGAATATTTTTCTGATTTTAATATATTCACTAATGTATTTATATATTTATTAATATATTTATTAATCTATTCAGTACTTTATTTATATATTTGTTAATGTATTTAGTAATTTATTAATATATTAATATATTTTTCAGATATTAAATTGAATTTGGATTTAAAATAGATTAAAATGCAGCGGAAGTCTCTATAAATATTAAGCTATATTTAATATTTGCACACATCAAAATATATATGAGTAAATTTTTAACGAACTCCATCTTTAATTTAACGAATTAGATATTTCTCTGGTCATAATTACACATCTCGTGTTTCTTGTAAACGCTTTGTGATTAAGGGATGCCTTTATTGGATTTACTATATTAAATTGATCTAAAATTCGCATAATTCTAGTAAGAGCTGTTTCATGTAGAAACCGGCGATAAAACAAACGAACAATGTCTCCTAACTAATGGTAAATGAACGTTCGCCGCGTGAGACATAATAAATCGCTTAGATCCGCAGCGCACGCATCATCAATTCTCCAGTCGATTTCTCTACTAAATGACGTTCATACGAAACGTTACGGAACTTATTTGCAACGTTGAACGCTATTAGATCAATCGTTTCTCTTCATAATTAACAATTTATAAGCACGCCACGACGAGCCTTCCTACGGTCCCAAGCGGCTCGTTTACGGGCACAATGGAGAAGCTAGGTGGTGGTAGCCGCCTCCATTGAAACGTATAATACAATAAAAGACACCGGGGGTGTCCGTATCTATAAGTGCGCGTCCGCCCGCTCCGCGCAACCCTTCGAGCATCGTTCAATTTTTTACCGGGCCGAGTTTCAGGTAGAAACATTTGCCTCGTGTTTTTCGGCCGGACCGCAACCGGGACGCGAGCGTTCCGTATGCATTCGCGCTGGTTTTCGGTCCGTGTCAGTTAAGTTTCTATCTCGGGAACCAAGCAAGAAAACGTTTCTTATTCGCGGCTATTAATCGCGCGTTCCCGTGTCCGCCCGCATCAGTATTCCTCGCGGGGGATACATACACACGCGCACACACACAGCGCCCGTATTGTCTGTATGATCGTTCGTCTTATAAATCGCGGCCGAACGTAATTGACCGCGGGATGCTCGATCGGCATTATTCGGCCGCAGATTTATTTCCGCCGGTGTAGATTCAATCTCGTTTTCAGACCGGCTCCATCAGGCGGGCGGGGGGGATAGAAATTGCCGGGGAACGCAATAATAATTCTATGAACGGTCCCGGCCGTTATGCAATCGAATCTATTGGGCTGCACATTTATTGTTGCCGCGGGTGTTATCGCGAATTGTGCTCCCCCTTCCTTCTGTTTTCTTTTATTGGTCGCCGGTCGAACGTGCGTGCGCGTTGTTCTCTCCTTCTCCCTTTCTCACTCTCTCTCTCTCTCTCTCTCTCTCTCTCTCTCTCTTTCTCTCTCTTGCTCTTTTTCTTTCTTTTCCTCCCAGCTCGTTGTTTTTTTTATTTGGGCGACCAGGTGATTTACAATGCTCGATTTTTCGCGACGCCTACCGTTGCACAGCATCAGGAAAAAATAGTCGTTCCTTCTAATTTGTTAAAACGATCGGTGAAACCATTTTCGATCCTCGCGCGAGCCTTCTCGTACCGGTGAAATACAAGG